>NW_007730480.1:17064-72720 GCF_000696425.1 Galeopterus variegatus | reverse complement strand
AAAAAAAAAAAAAAAAAAAAAAAAAGTTGAGATTGTTAAACCTCCCTCCCCCCCCCCCCCCCCGGTTTTTTTTTTTTGTTGTTGTTGTTGCTGTTTGAAGTACAAACATTTTAAATTGTAGAAAAAAATTATTTACAGACCAACATGTCCAAGGATGAAACTGCTTGCATACAGTTAAGCTGTTCACTTTTCAAATAAGCTTTGTGTTTTTCTTGCCAGTCATCAATGTTCACCTGTGTGTGTCAATTTTAGCAACTCTTCATGTTCACTTGAATCGATTAATCCCATGTCTGGGTTATTGCTGAAAACTTCCAGGTCACTCTCACTTCTGTAATTGTTTAGTGACTTTGTGTTATTTGCTGGAATACCTCATCTTACATCAGTTTAGGTTACCTGTCTGCCTCATCGAGCAGTTGAATTTTGAATTCCATGCTCCCTTAGAAACCTGATGTTCCATGATCCACAGAATTTATTACAATTTATAATTATTTTAATTATTTATGTATTTACTTGCTGTTTGCCTTTGCCACTAAAATGTAAACTCTGAATAAGAGGTCTGTGCTTCTTTTGTTTACTTCCATCTGCACAGTTCCTGACAAGGAGTGGGTGCTTAAGAAATATCTGTTGAATAAATGAGTGAATACATACCCTCTTCAATAAATAACAATAAACCGATATTAGGGTATTATATTCCATTAAGAATGGCAGAGGAGTTTGATATTTCTATTTCCTTCTGAGGACTTAAAGTTCTCAGTTACTCTGGAAATACTATTTTAATAAAATAAATACTTTCAAAAAACAGTACTTAGTATCTGTCAAGCATGGTTATTCCTAAGTCTCAGTCTTTATTCAAGATCAGAAGCTTTTGCAATAATGACCATCTTCTTGAGACCTTCCCTTAACCTCAGTCTTGGGTCACGCCAGATGCACCCATCCCAGAATCATGAGCCAAATAAATCTCTTCTCTTTGTAAATTATCCAGTCTCAGGTATTTTGTTACAGCAACAGAAAAACAGACTAATACAGCAACGAAAATGAGTTTTTCATTAGCAAGTGTGAGAAGAGCATTTGCACTTCAAAATCATTATAACTAAGCCACTTACTCATTTTTCACCTACTCTGTGCCAGGTGCTGTGTGAGGATCTGGGGATACAGCTGTATGGTAGATACTTCTCTCATCAAGAGGGGGAATCCATGTCCTTCTCCTTGAGTCTGGGCAAGCTCTGTGACTAACAGTGTATATTCCAGTGTAAACCAAAAGACTGAAATGTAGCAACTCCATAGAAAGAACTAGAAGAAACCTATCATCTTGTTTAACTTCTTCATTTTTAGCCTGTTAACACTGCTGTTATGTACTTAATGCTGTACTAAGGTTGATCCCAGTTCTAGAACTTTTTCACTGAGAGTAGACATTCCACCAGGGGTATGCAGAAGAAACCATCACAATTGAATTCAGCAGCACTGTTTTCAAACTTACTTTAAGTGATGAACATAATAATCAAATGCCTGTCAACATACATAGACTTCTCATAAAAAGTGGACTTCTTGTTTCTAGTATGGTGGGACCCGGATTATCTGATATTATTACTGGTGGGATATAAGACACCCGAGGTTAAGACCCACTGCCCCAGAGCAGTTTCTTAGCCTAAGATGTGAGGCAGAGTGTACACAAACTTATTCATGAGTGTACTCAGGAACTCCAGTGGATTAGGGGTAAATGTGACTTCTATTTCATGTTCAGTGATCTTTTTCTATTCTCAAACCAATACAGTAAAGGTTCAAAAATTAACTAAAATGATGATATTGGATAATTAAAGGCTCTCAGGGAAAGACATCTGAAAGAAAAAGAAATACTTGAGATTTTTCCGAGGAAAGCTACAGAAACAGTGCAGACCAGAGGTCACAAACTCGAATGCCAGCAGGGCCAGGCATGACATCGGAAGTGACCCAGGTATAAGGGAAACAGTGAATGATGAACCAAAGAAGCATACCATGTCCCATCCAGAGGGGCAGCTGGCCCTCAGCTCCAGAACACCCACATCATGCCCATGGGCCTAGGGTTGCCAAGCTTTGAAAATTTTCTAGAAAAGGAAGATATTCTGATTTTTATGTTAGATCTCCTAATTTCTAAATGTCAGGACAAATGAAATACATCTGTGGGCTGATTTGAAGCAACCTCTGATACAGACGCAGACTGATGTGGGGACCAGCCTCTCCTGGTTACAAAACAGACAAATGAGTTTGGCTAGACCTTGCTGTCAGCGGCTGCACTAATCCTGGTAGGATTTTGTTTTTTAAATGCACTTCTCCATTAGTGATGGCAAGTGAAACGTCTGGCTTTGCAAATTACTGCTGTCATTTAGTTTAATGTACTCTTGTTTTTACATATTTATAAAAACCTTTTACATTATTAATAGTGATTAAATGCTTAGACACTGAAGATCAATAACGCTTCTGTTCACCTATTTACATTATTAAAAAGTAATAAGTCATACAGGGCACATAGAATACGTGGTTTACTTTGTAGTCATGTTTGGAGTAGACTGAAGAAAAGAAAGAAACTCGGGCTACAGGATATATTGTATTTGAGGAAAAAGTGGTAACTGAGCTGAGTTTGCTAGAGACTTCACAGGGGACGGGTTGCATGTTCACACAGACATTTCGCCATCATGGGGCATGGAAGGTACACATTCCATGTGTTCTCACATGCCATTGCAGCAAACATAGAACAAAAAAGTCTAGTTTCCCTTGGATGCATGAGGATGAACAGTTATTTAACCTTTGTGTGTCCTTGGAACACTTAGCCACCTGTATGTATGCCACTGTCTTTAAGCTCCAAAGATTTTTGATGGTGGCAACACTCAGCAGCAAGTCAGCTGCATGGGTCACATTTTGCCAGTAGGCAAATGAGCCCCTTAGCAATGCTTTCTTCACCTACCTACCCAGCTATCTCTCAATTGGGTGGCAAAAGCAAAAAAGCAAAGTGGTTCACCTGATTATGGCACATAAGTGTCCTAGATCTGTCTGAAGAGATCAACGTCACATTCAGAGATGGGTAAGAGTCCTAAGTCTTTTCAGGGTTAGGTAGCCCAGCTTTCCAAGTAGCCAAAGTGGCTCAGCACAGTGGTGTATGGATCAGGCTCTCGGCATCAGTCTGCCTGGGTTCAAATCCTGGCTCTGACACTCACTGATTATGACCTTGCACAAGTCCCTTACTTGATGTCTTAGTTCTTGTTCCTCACCTGAAAAATGGAGATAGTAATAGTGCCTACCACCTAAGGTTTTGGTGAGGATTAAATGAGATAACACATGTAAAATCTTAGTATGAAACCTGACACATATGAAGTGCTCAACGACAGTTTATATGTAGCAAAAGGCCCATTTCATGAGGCATTCAATTGTGTTCTGCTACAGAGTTCATTAGCACAAATTTGAACTTTGTAAATGATGTCATTGAAATGTATTAAATTGAACTGGATTTTCAAAAATCACTTGGTTTCTAAGTTTCTTGTGTTGACCCAGATGCCACCCACATACCTAGTTATAAATTTGGTCCACCTCACCAAGCTTACTTAAGGACAAGCTGAAATGTGGCAGCCGTGGCATAATGAAAAAGAAGGTTGCAGGAGCTGCTACAATGCGAACTTACCGGCCATGTAATTTGGGGTAAGTTATTTAATTTTTCTGAACCTCAGTTTCCTCATATATAAAATGCGCCTAATACAAATACTCATTTCACTTGGAGATTGTGAGGATAAGATGAAATAATGTGCTCGAGTGCTTTGCAACCTAAAAAGTACTTTATAGATGTAAGAGGTTTTAACTATTATTTATATATATATGTTATCAGAGTTGAACTTATTTTGCCCAAAGATACCCCAAGTAAAAATGCACGTGTCCATTTTTTAGAGAAAATAAATATAGTTAGATTGCTTGTCCTCCAGTTTTCTTGGAAAAGGCCTGTGTCTTTTCTGACAGAATGAATATGTTTGTAACAGCTGAGACCACTGGATGAAGGAAAGCCATCGTTCTGAATTTAAATGTGACTTGCAGAGCCAAATGATAACTTGGAGCATTTTATAAAAAAAAAAAGAGGAGAGCTCAATCAAACCAGGAGGAGGAGAAGGGCATTAACCACCACAAGTAATAGGTTTGTTCACTCTGAGCGGCTGGCAAGCGCTGCTGAAGCATGAAGCTGAACCGCAGGGGTTTAAGTTTGTCCTGACTTTTCTAAGTTTATTGCTCAAATGCCCTGCTCTGGGTGACAATGACTTGTCTCCTGTCTCTCTCAGGTCCTGACTTTCTCCCCTTACTTGAGTTCAGTGAGTCGTTTAACACATCTCTATGTCATGGAGGTTGTTGTTATTTCTTTTCCTTTTTTTTGGACTGACTTCTCCCTACGTGTGGAGGAGCTACAGAATTGATAACTTACCTCTATCTTAAATAGGAAATAGGGATAATGACTGTTTTTTGGTTCTTTTTGTTCCTCTGGTGTACAATAATGTCTCTACTAGCTAAATAATTACTTTGAATACACCCCATCTGAAAGTAACCCCAGAGTTGTTACTGAGCTGGGAGAGACACTTCAAAATGGGGATAACTGCATCTCTTAGAAGAAGGCAAATGTTGATTAGATCTCCTGGCAGAAAAGCTCTGTCTTGTGATGTATTGGCATTTGGGTTTTGGGTTCTGTCAGAGACCTAAAAAGTCAGAATTGCACAATAATAAAAATAATAAAAAGTGCTAAGTTTCGATAAGAGTTCGAGTGTACAACTGAAGGGAAGGGAGTGGAGTGTTTGAAATTTTCATGCACATCCCCCACCTTTTTTTTTTTTACTGTGTATAGGTCAAGAGTGAGTTGTAATTCTCCTAGATTGTTATTGATACCAATACAAATTCCTGACCACATTATTTTTTGGGGCTGATAATGCCCACAAGGCTACAAGTAACTCAGTGGGATGTAGACAGGAGCTCCTGGACAAATGCTTTTTATTTATTTATTTATTTTTTAATTCCTGTTTGCAATAGTCTAGGAAGCCAGTGAAATATCACCTTGTGGAATGAACAAAGGAGGAAATTTTTGAGCCTGGAAATGGTGACTTTAGTGATTTACCTACATCCAGTGCTACTTAGTATAAGATATCCTTGCTGAAGATGAAGCAGAGAATACCAATGAACAAATTCATGTCATTGCAGTTCATATAAGTAAGTTGATACCTAAAAATTTCTTTGTCCAATGAGTTGGGCTTTGGTCTTAGGTCTCTAGTGATAATTCATGGTTGAGCTTTCCTAGAAGACAGATTTTCACAAGTCTTGCATTTCACATTAGAATATCAAATTTACCCAACACTTTCATATGGAAACATTTTTTGTCACAGCATGAAACTTAAAATTTAGCTTTTGAAATTCAATAGTTTTTCAAGGAATCAATCCAGAAGCTAAACAACAAATTTGCAAATTATACTTCCTTCCTGTTTTTGTCTTTAAAAGCACCATACATATACACACATACACACACATAACTTTCATAGCTTTTATGATACAGAATCTATAGAAATGAGTTTTTCCCTTAACTAATTGGTAAGGGCTTAGGCATTCCAGAGAATTCCTAAAAAAGAAATCAATATGGATTGTGTGGAATGGGAAGTAATCTGATCTTTAGAAGATATCTTTCTTTCACAGTTAAGGAAAAACATGACAACTGTTCATTAAGGAATAAAATAAATACATATATACCTGCTGTCGAATGAGATCTCTGGAGGAATGACATGAGTACTGTCCTTGCCAATGAGGAATTTGATTCGATCATAGAAGAGTCGTGAAGTGTGCTGAGAGAAGAGGGGTTGGCTTTGCTGAATAAGGTCAAGAGGATCTGGTGAACCCTGACAGAGAGGACTTACATAACAGTTGCTTTGTTGACAACAATCAGGGTCCACACAGTCTGTTAAACCATCTGGAAAAATGAAAACAAAAACAAAACCCAAAACCAATATTGATATTTAGCTTCAAGAGAAAAAATGTAGTTGAAACATGCATAAATGGAGAAAAATCTAGAATACAGCCAGAGGCAACTGACCATATTTTGAGTTTAGAATCTGTTAAATTCACGTTTTTCATAAATTATCACTCACCCTGAGTTTATATGGCACTTCAGAGAAAGTCAAACTATTTTGTTCATAAATCTTTCCTGAGTTCTCCAGCTTTTATTGGCTGAAGAATATAGTTTATATAGTTATAGTTTAGCTTTTGGGTAGGGTATTCTGTTAGGCACCACACTTTAGTAGCTTCCTTCTTCCTCAGTGAGACCATTCAGAATAGCAACTATTTCTTGTAATTCGTTTACATTCCTCACACCTAGTACGTCTATGAGCACACATTAATAAGTACTTGTCACCTGAATTTGCTTGTGTTTTTAAATAATCCTCCCAATATTGCTGTCTACTGGTAATTCTCAAAAGAGAGACTGGGATTCTCATGGTGACAAAATACCTAGGGCAGTGATTTTCAAATGTATAGTCTATTACCTGGGGAACTTATTAAATATGCATATACTGAGCTCCACCTACTGAATCAGGATTTCTACAGAGCCCAGAATTATGCATACTTCATCTGGGTAATTATGGTGGTTCTGAAGCACACTGAAGTTGTAGAACTACATTTTTAGGAGTTTGTAGAAACAACTAGAGTTTACTTATGCCTGACAGCAGGGTGTTTTTTTTTGCAATTATTATTAAACATATGTATGTGATGAGTTGCTCTCTTTCATTTTCTGGGCCTTCACCATTTACTCTAGGCTCCTGAATCCATTGCTGTACCGAGAAAAAAAAAATCACACAAAGGCTTCATTCTTTGGTAGAGGACTGATGTGGGGCACAGTGGTTACGCGAGGAGGGAAAACTGTTGAAAATCTATGAGGCACAAAACACTGCATTAGGTGCTTGGGGCAGTCAAGAGATAAAAAAGACCTTTTTACTGTTTTCAGGAGCTCAGAGCTTAGTATGAGAAATAGGTGTATAAACAGCTGACTCTTACTCTAGCGAAAATGTAAGAAGTGCTATAAGAGTGAATGTGCAAAGAGAAGGGGTTGGAGTGATTAACTGAGCATATGGACACTTCATTCCACACCCAATAAGCAAAAAAATTAAAGTCCTTCCAAGGTCCTTAAAGAAGGCAAGTGGCTCTAATTCAGTTGTTTAACAAGGGTAAATATAAAGATGCTAGTCTTCTTGGTTTGCAGTGGAATAGGGATGTTCAGATGGATCAGTGGCTCCTTAAGGCTGCAGCTGAAAGTTACTAGCATTGGTTTCCTGCAGCTCTGTTGCTCACTCTCTCTCCCCGACTTGGCTGCTCCTGTTGAGCTAGAGGGGGGATGTACCACAGCTGGGGGCAGTGAAAGCCAGGAACACCAAGAGAGTAGGCGTTGGGAACAGCAGCCCTAGGGCACCCAGGAAATATTTTTCCCCACATGTGGTCCTTTCAAAATCCCTGTACCATAGACACTACTTTGATTTAAAATGCAGTTTGCTTCCTTCTTGCCTTCCCTGTTTGTTCAGTGTATTTTTGCCCCTGATTTCTATTTCTCTGTATACATATGTCCTTTTTTAAATGTGGATTTGTTTCAATAAGGAGTTCTTTGCTACTCCCTTTTCTCCCCTCATCCAGCAAATTATATAAACAGATTTTCTATAGATTTTAGACTCCACTACCACCTCCCCCTCCAATACGTTGTTCTCAGCCTCTTATTAGCACATTATCTCTTCACTCTGCTAATTAAACATCTGGATGCAACTGAAAAGCTGGCAAAAATATAGGGCTGATTAAAGAGTTATCTGACGCCTGGAATTAGTGCATAATACACTAAATGATGAAAAATTGCTTTTCAAATGGGCAGTCACCTTTATCTTACATTTTTATTGAATAGTGAATTTGTTATTACCAAGATAATATATATGGAAGTACTTAGTGTCATGCCTGGAAAATATTAACAAATGCACTAGTAATAATCAGATTGGGCATTCACAGGTTTCAATCTGTCAACCACACAATCCCAGCTTATTTTTGAAAAGAAATAGATTTTAAATAAATACTAACATAAGAATGATCTCCAAAACTAGATTCTAAAACTAAACATAAGATCAGTTCGAAGTTGGGACTCACATTCTCATCTAGTTATGTACTATAGATTCCAAGCTAATGTTTCATATTTAATAATTGTCCATTATACAGGGCTGATCCTTCAAGACCACTGTTTTCTGAGAGAACAGGAAGGCTTCTGTTGAATCTAGAAAGGCCGCAGGCAAGCAGACCAATAGTGGCTTGCAAGCCCAATTATAATTCTTAGGTGAGCCCAGTACATGGGCAAAGATCTACTTACCAATTATCACATTGGGTAACACCCCATATAGTATGTCTAGACTGTTACAGAGAAGTGAAAATGACAGTCACACTGGATGTGTGTATTTTTTTGTGTGGCTATTAACAGTTCTTTTATTGTTTTGAATTGGAAACCGTGGCACCCTACTGACAGCCAAGGTCAGTGTGTTAGATATGGACATATCATATATTAACTGATTTTACTTTTAGGGCCTGTTCCCTTTAAAGTAACAAAAATAAATGGTAGCTAAAAAGAGGGAGGTAGGTTACATTGTCTTGAAGGACTAAACATGGCATTCATCAATCCTAGCTTTGCCAACCAGTTTTGGGACTATGTCAGTTGGCTCAATCGGTGCTGATGAAGATCAAGGACACTGGTTTCTTTGCTACGTGATCAAGTCATTACATTAAACTCTTGCCTACTAGATGTATGCCCTTGGTCGAAAGAGGGAATGGACAAGGGAATATGACATAGGGGAAACCCATATTTTCCTCATCCTGAAAATGAGTTTACAAATATATATACTTTGGGGACAGCACCCATATTATCACTTCAATAAAAGTGGACAGTTAATTCATGGTTGGTTATTCAAAAGGATTTGGAAACTTGTATAGATTAGTTAATATTTGGCAGGCACTAGGTACTTCCATATATATTATCTCAACTAATCCTTGCAACAGCCCTGTTAGGTAAACATTCTCATCCCCATTTTACAAATAAAGAAGGGGAAAGCTAAATGTATTTGCACATTTGGAAGCAATCTAGGAGTCATTAACATGTAGTGTTCTGAATACACATCACACAGTCAACACCATCTTCTAAGCAGTGAGTATTACTAGTTCTTACCTAGGCTGTAGGACTTCCAAGTGCCTGTAGGTTTTTAGAGCATATGAAGTGATAGAGATCACAAAACCAGACTACTTTAGTTCTAATCTTTACTTTGCCACTTAAAATCCATATGATCCTGGACAAATCAGTTCAACTCTTGGATTCTTAGTTTTCTCATCTCTAAGACATGGATAACAATCATACATACCCTACAGACTTGTTGTAAGGCTCACATGTTATACTAATGATAAAGGTGAAATTGGGTGCATTCAGGGTGGTATGGCCAAAGACTGGAAGACATTATGCTGTGTGAAATAAGTCAGTCACAGAAGGAAAAATACTCCATCATTCCTCTTATACGAGGCATCTAAAACAGTCAAACATATAGAAGTAGACAACAGAATGGTGTTTACCAGGGGATGGGGAGAGAGGGATATGGGAAGTTGTTATCCAATGGGTATAAAGTTACAGTTACATAAGATGAGCGAGTTCCTGCACAATGTAGTACTTATAGTTAACAATAAAATACTGTGCACTTAAAATTTTTTTAAGAGGGTAGATCTTATGTTGTGTTCTAACCACACACACACACACAAAAGCCCCCGAAACAAAGGTACACAAGGAAACTTTTGGAAGTGATGGATATGCTTATTACCTTGATGTGGTGTTTGTAACACAAGTGTACACATATATCCAAATTCACCAAATTGTATACATTAATTGTGTGTACTGTTTCACATAGGATGTATTCCTCAATAAAGTTAGGAAAATAATCATAAGGGGCTTAGCACAGTGTCTAGTACATAGCTAGCACTTGATAAATATTAGCTATTATTATACCAAATCTAGACTACATAGACTGCAAAGAGTCTAGGGATAAAATGGTCTGCAATGGCAGCTTGAAGTGTTCAGCCTCACTTCTATTGAAGTTGCCTTATCACTGGCCAGAGGGAATTGACTTCTGTGTAGCATGTTCAGCTTGCTGGAATGTGTTCATTTTGTGAACTATGCTTGGTTAGGTTATCAGGTAGGTAGGATCCTATGTGACTCTAAAAAGACCTACACAGAAATTTTTCATTCATTGGCTTTTACCGATTCATAATTTGTCACCATTTGGACAGGGCCTGTATTGAAGCTTAACCTTTTTAGCATCTACAGAATAGAGGGTCTGCCAAGCAAATTAATAGTGAAAACAAAATTGAAGGACTGATCATTCCAATGACTCAGTAAAACAAAATCTTCCGAGGCATTTAAAAAAGCCATAAACGGTGGAATAATTATAAATCATTTATAACTCTTTACTAAGGCAGGCCCCCTACTAGGCACTCCTGTTAGCTTAGTTATCCCTATAATATGCGTTGAAGGTAATATGACTGTATTTCCTTTGGAAATAGTTCATAATTAATTTTTCTTCATTTACCCAGGCTGACTTTCACCCCAGGATTTGGCTGTATTAGTAAAAAGAAAGTGGGAGAGGCTCAAGTGCACTCCGTATTTTGTCTGCCCAAATCACTGTTATTGCCATAACCACATACCACTACATTTTTCTGTGGTGGGAAAATAAATTGTATGTCACTAATGTTCATGTCCTCTTAGTCTCCACCTGCCATCAATGGCTTCCCATAACACTTAAGCAAAAGCCTAAGTTTTGCTTCCTCACAGTCTGGTTCTTTGCTGTCTTTTTCTTACCCTTCAGACTTTACCTTCTTTTATACCCCAATCTCCTTCCACCCCTCTGCAATCTTAACAGCCCTCTGGGTCTTTCTTGATCATCTCAGGCATAATCTTCTATCAGGGCCTTTGCACACACTATTTCTATGCTTGGGCTGTTCTTCACCTTGATATCGATATGGCTTACCCTTCACCTCTTTTGGGTCTTTACTTAAATGCCACTTTCTCAGTGAGACTTTCTCTGACTATCTTATTTAAAATCTACCCCTGCCCTACACTCCCTATCCTTTTTTTTCCTGCTTTTTTTTCAATGTTATATATCTTTCATATACTTTAATTAGTAGAAAGTATTTTTTAATGCTTTTAAAAAATTATTTTAATTTATCAATATACAACATAGTTAATTTTCGTGTCCCTTTACCAATTCCAAAAAAAAAAAAATTCTTCGTTGCATTTGCCATTTTCTATCATGCTATATATTTTTAAAATTTGGTTTATTGTCTGCCTCTTGTAACTACAATGTAGCCTCCATGGAGGCATTAATTTAGGTTTTTTTTTTTAAGCATTGCTATTTCTTCAATGACTAGAACAGTATCTGGCTCGAAGTAAGCATTCAATAAATATTTGTTAAATAAATAAATGGATGCCCTAAAGTCCTATGTCTATGACATTTGTAAATGTTCCTAGAGATCAATAAACATTCAACTAATACATCAAAATATGTTATTAATAGATTCATCATTGATACCACACTTTTATTACCCACTTTATATTACTGTATTTCAAGCATTGTCTCATCCATATTCACCATTGCAAAGTAGGCAGATGTCAAATATTACTAGCTTTACCTGAAAGATAATGTGATAGGCCCAGTCATAGAGTGGTGAACTCGGTTATTAGAGTTTATATTTTTCACCGTCCTCTTGTATTTGGATGCACTCAGCAGTTTAGGCTCTCATAACTAAGTGATGATCCTTTAATAAATGGGTTGCTTGGAAATGAGGGGTGTATAATTAGGAATATGCTTTATGATGTCAGGTTTTTTGTCCCCAACCAACTCTCGAAAGTAAATGTGGAGAGGGTGTCTGGCCCTTAAATAGAGCAAATGTTATCAATTCATCGCTCCTTCCCTTTCATTGATCCATGAGCTTATATGTGTTCATAACTCACCCACAGTGCTGTTTTTTAGATCTAAAAACACAACATTATAAAAGAGGCTTAAAAATAGCTATTGCTCTTAATGAATGGTGATTTGTTATGAAGAATGATTCTTGGAAAATCATTCTCTTTTAGGCAATTAACTTATTGATTTTACCAATGAATATGAATATAGACCACTGGAAGAGTTTGTACAAGAGAAGTTTGGACAAACATGTGACTTTTACTTAAAAGATCAGATAAAAAAGGCTGTTTTGATTAAACACTCTTATTCTACATCTTTTTAACCTCCTTGACAATCTTTCCATAGTATCAGAGACCACTTTCCTTCCTCTTTAATCAGAGTAAATAAAATGGAATCTTTGTTTGATAACTGAAGATCTTGTGAAACTCACAATGCTCTGTGTGTGATCTGGCCCCAGCCTACCTTTATATACTAATCTCTCCCTGACTTATTGTGTTCTAGCCACAATGACTTGCCTTTCACTTCCTAGAAGAGCCTAGTACATTTCCACCTCAGGACATTTGTGCATGCTGTTTCCCCTGCCTAAAACATTCTTCCCTTGACACATGTGAGGCCTCCCTTAACACCCAGACTAGGTTAGGTCCCCCACATTTATAACACATTTATAACACTCTAAAAGTTTTATAGCACTCTTTATAGTTGTAAATATATAGCTATTTGTGTGGGTTCTTGCTTAATATATGTCTTCATTGCTAGACCACAAGCTTCATGAAGGCAGAAACTTACCCTGTTTGTCATTTTCTCCCCAGTGCCAAGCACAATGCTTGGCAAGAAGTAGTAATGAATGAATGGAAAACTGGGCACCAGTGTGAAATGTATGGATGAAAGGTAAACATTTAAGTTAAACATTTGGATCAGTGCTATCCAGTAGAATTTTTCTGAAGATGGGAATGCTCTAGTACTAAGCTGTCCAATACAGTAGTCATTGAGCACTTGAGATGTGACTAATGCAACTGAGAAATGGAATCTTTAATGTTATTTTAAGTTAAATTTCAATACTCATATGTGGCTAGTGGCTGCCATATTAGACAATACAGCTTTCGATGTCTACAAATATTTAGATATTGGATTGTCTATAAATTTAGTCAAATATCATAAAAAAGTTTTAAATTTTTACTAAGTCAAATTTATCATTTTAAAAATGCTATTGTGGTTTCTGCCCTTGCTTTTAGATTTAAGAAGCCCTTTCCCATTGTAAGATCTGTCACCTATATTTTCTTCTAACTGTGTGTGAATTTTCTTTTACCTTTAATTCATTATTCCAGCTGGAGTTTCTTTTTTTTTCTTTTTTTTTTAATATCTTATTCTTTTGGTATATGGTATGAATTGAAAATCTAAGGTTAACCTGAGGTTTTTTCTTAATAGTTGTTCCAGTACCATTTATTTCATAACGCTTCTTTTCCCTACTGATGTTTGAAGCTGGTTTTATAATATAATAAATTTTTATTTGTACTTGGGTGTGTTCCAGAGCTTTTATTCAGTTGTATTGATCTGCCTATTCTCACATCGGTAGCACTTCATTTTAATTATCATAGCTTTGAAATATACTTTAATGTCTGATAGTTCTAGTTTTCCCTCACTATTCTTTGTTTTAACTATTCTTGCTCAGTTAACATAATGTTAAAACTTTTTTTCATGTCCATTCACATGTGCATGTAATGTATGGTGATCATATTTTCCAAACCCCAAATTGAGACACATATTAAAAAATGAAAATGTGGCCACCATCATGTTAACTCTCCTCCTCAAAGCATGGGGTTATGTGCATGTTAGGCGTTTGTTGACTAAAGGGATAAATGAGGTCAAGACATTTGATAGGTTTGTGACTTCTATAATAATTAGTTTTATATATACAATACATAAGATAGCTTTCCTTTTTTGCATGTTGAGAAAAACATCTAAGGGTTATTTTTTTCTCTGTTTTGTTTTTACTGTTCAAGGAGCTCTTACGTAGTTTCTAGACCAGCTGTGTCACCCACATATTCAATGCAGCCCAATTAGTTACTAAGAGTCACAATGCATTGAATCAGAGTGTAACTAAAGTCAAAGCTGCAGGAAGTAGCAGTAATACTAATAAGTATTCAAAGCTGATCAGAATGCAAAATTATCCTGCCATTCGTTAAGTATCAGCTATAATACAGAGTAAGCAGGTAGCAGCTACTTGAAGCAACTGCTTGAAAGTGATTTTTTTTGATTGGAATGATTTCTTAAGAATTACATTTTAGAGTTCTAGCACAGAGTTTAAGTAGTGGGAACAGCAAATAATCCAACACAGAACTGAGAGAAAAAACAGAGTACCTACTGGGGCCTGACCGGGGTCCTGAGGCTTGTAGGAGGGGACCCGACCCTCTGCCCACAACCACACACACTGCCAGTGCCATGGGGCCCACTCGGGGTCCTGAGGTATGGATCCGGGGACTGGACCCTCCTCCCAGAAGCAGACACACCACCAGTTCCATGGGGCCCACCCGGGGTCCTGAGTTATGGAGCCAGAAGCCACCAGCAACTAGATAAGGAGCATGTCAAAAACATCACCTCCATATGGGTGGCCCACCACAGCCACCACAATAACCACAGCTGCCATGAAAGTGGCTAGATGCCACAACCACAGTGCAGATGGTCCTCTAGCCCCTGGAGTGTATTGACACAAGGAGAGTCACCAGCAGAGACCAAAGAAAATAAGAGGATGTCTTCTTCACTAAGCCCATTTCCAGAGAGATGGAAGAAACATCTGCTCTGTGATAATATTGGGGGACCTGAACACACCACTCAACATTGGACAGACCAACTAGGCAACAAACCAACAGAGTAACCATTACTCTTTCAGAAGGAGAGAAGAAATCTAGGGTTATCAGAGGTGGGAGGGGGGATGAAAAGAGGGGGATGGGCAGAGATTGGACAAGGGGCATAAAGAATAAGTATGATTTGTAACAATATATATGCTAGTAATATTGATTTGATCAACATATGTCAGCATCGAATGCCCAAAATATGTATAATCAATTATGATTTAATAAAAAATAAAAAATAAAAGTTATGTGAACTATCAGCCAGTTGCAATAAAGATGTTTTAAGATGGAAAAAAAAAAGAATTACATTTTAAAAATTAGTACCACCTTTTTTCAGAAAGGTTCAATTGGAGCTTCCGATTTAATTAAAACACACACATATACGCATAAGCACAAACAAGTATGCAAATTTTAATCATTAATCATATTCAACTAAACAATTCCAGCCATTCTGGACAGCTGTAAAGCTGAGATCACCAAATGTATTCTTAGGGGTAATATTTAAATAGTACAAAAATAGAATAGTGTAAATAATATAAATAAATAAATACTATAAAAATAGTAAAAAATAGTATGAAATAAATAAATAGTATAATAATAATAATTAAATAGTATAAATAATTAAATAGTATAAAAATAGAATTATTGGTTTAAAATCTTAGTCATGAGGCTTTCAGAGGTTATTCAATCCAATTTTCTATCTCAAAGTAGAACTGAATTTATATTTATCATCAATATCATCTTAAGGCTACTAAAGGAGAAAAATCGTAATTTGAACTTTCAAGGAGCTTCCCCCACCCTACTCTCTAAAGAGACAGTCAAAAAAATACTGTACACTTAACTCACATCAGGGTCTTTGATTTTTGATTAGTGTATACACAGTTTTTAAGGAATGTTCATAGGTCAATACACATTCAGTAAAATCTTCTATACCTTCTGTATCTACATAAACCACAGACACTGAGAATCGGTAATCCATTCATTAAACATTTTTGACTGCCTTTAGGTGATCTTGAGGCCATAAAATATGCTAGATAAATATTCGGTTACTTTTATTATTTTACTAAGGCAGGAAACTTACTTTGGCTCAACCTTAACTGAGCCAGAAATTATAATTGCATAGGTTGTTAATATATTTTCTGAGCATAACCTTTTGACTACTACATCAACTGAGAAATCCCTATTACTACACCAAATCCTTTTCGCAATGAGACAGACCATCTAGGTTTACACCATCGATCTATTATTTGCTTGCTATATGATCTCTGCAATTTACTTAACTTCTAATTTGTATAGTAATGTCAGTAGTAGTTCCCACATCATGCAGATTAAATGAAATAATTCATATAGGGCCGGCCCGGTGGCGCACTGGATGGTGCGCCGCTTGGGAAGCGCGGCGGCGCTCCCGTCCGAGGGTTCGGATCCCACATGCAGACCGAAAAAAAAAAAAAAAAAAAAAAAAAAAAAAAAAAAAAAAAAAAAAAAAAAAAAAATTCATATAAAGGGTTCAGCACAGCACTTGGTACATAGTAAACCCTGAATACAAGTGAGATACCATTATTTTAATTATAATGGGCATATAACTATTGGCAATGGGTCTTGCTTAACATGTAACAAGAAAACCATATAGACAGAATATAATTAAGTGCTTGATCGTACTGTGCATATTATAAGCACCATGGGAGATTGAGGCGGTGGATGTTAGAGGTTTCATAGGAGATGTGGCTTGATTTGGGACTTAAATGATGGATGTAGAAGAGAGGGCATACCAGGTAAGGGGCATATAATGAAAAGAAAGAAAAGGAAGGTGAAGATGAGTCTTGCAGGGACATAAAAGCCAACTACGTAGTTGATCAGTCTATCATTTAGTTAAAAATCTCACACCAGCTTCCCGAACAAGGTTTAAACCATCTCTTCAGAAAACAGTCTGTTCTAAGTGGTGTGTGTGTGTGTGTGTGTGTGTATGTGGGGTAGTTTATTGTTTTTTAAGGGGTTCATTTGAATGATTTCATGTACTACAGTAGTTCCCCCTTATTCGTGGGGGATACATTCCAAGACTCCCAGTGGATGCCTGAAACCACTGATAGTACCAAAACTGATTGCCATTGATCACAAAATGTTTCTGTACATGTCTTCCACCCACAAATTTAATGCCCTTTTTCATTTTAACTGAGCACTTATTAAATTGTGGCCGTAACTTTTGCAGTTAGAGGTGTGACAGCAAAGCTAGGACAAATTTCTTTTTCCTTCTTCACAATTTCATGGATAGAAGATTCATTCTTACTGTAGATCTTAGCAATCTCAGCAAACAATTTTTTCTCTTCATTATTAAGTGGAGAGATTTCACCTTTTCACCTAAAGGAAGCACTTAGGGCTTCGCTTTGGCATATCTGCATTGTCAGCATCACTACTTTTGCACTTTGGGGCCATTATTAAGTAAAATAAGGGTGACTTGAACACAAGCACTGCGATACCTTGATGGTCAATCTGGTAACTTGGACATCTACTAAATGGCTAATGGGCAGGTAGCATATACAGTGTGGATACACTGGACGAAGGGATAGTTCACGTCCCAGGTGAGACAGAGTAGGATGACTCTGTTTTGAGATTTCATCATGCTACTCAGAACAGTGCACAATTTAAAAGTTATGAATTGCTTATTTCTGAAATTTTCCATTCAATGTTTTTGGACCATAGTTGCCTGTGGGTAACTGAAACCACGGAAAGCAAAAGCATGGATAAGGGGGGACTGTTGTACTTATTAAAATCCTACTAGGCAGTTAATATTATTATCAACCCCATTTTAGAGATAAGGAAATTGGAGCATAGAGACATCAAGAAACTTATCCTAAATCATAGAACTAGAGCTAGTATGTAAATCCAGAAAGTCTAACTTCAAAGTCCTGTGCTCCTAATCATAAAGTTGCTTCCACTTAATTTTTATAATGTATTGTAACTTTTTAAGGTTAACTGTTAGCAAGAACAAACAAAGGAAGAAACTCTTACATCCAATTTGGTGCTTAAGCCATGACTGCTACTTTATTGATTTAAGACCCACGTATGGATTCAAATGAAAAGGAATGCAATTTATCTAATCAGATACAGACATTTGAGTCAAATTTAATAATATACTTCATTTTAAGCTAATATACAGAAGTTAGAAAAAACCTTTTTTGTTAATTTCATGTTTCCTTGAGTAGAAGTGAGGATTTATTGTTTTAGGCTCACTCGGAGGTGGTTTGGGCTGTTTTGAGGTCTGATTGTACAATGTATTAGATACTTTTGTTGGCTTGAATAAAATAAAAATGGTTACCCTGAGGCTTTGGAGCCACATGTGGCTTTCTGAAATATCATGGCAGCTTTTGAATAAAATTTAAAAAATTTTACTGTGAATTGTCTTGATGCTGTGTCCTTTGAAAGATATAAAGTGTTACTTCGAGGTAGAGACACTAGAGGGAGCTCTAAACAACTAAGAAAGAATAAATGTATCTTATAGTGCGATAGTACAAGCTACGCTAGCATCTGACAGCTTGAACAGTGGTACATTAATTTAATTTGGTATAATAAATGCCGTGGCTATAAGAGGCAGCATGGTGTAGTAGTTAAGAAAACAGATTCTGAAGTCATACAGCCCTGAATTGGAACCTTGGTTCTGCTACTTTCCAACTGTGTGACCTTGGATAAGTCACTCACCACTCCCACCCCGAGCCTTAGTTTTCCCATCTATAAATAGGGAAAACAGTAGTACCTATACCTGATAGAGTTATTGTGAGAATTAAATGACATATAACACATGCAAATAATTTGGAATATTGCCTGGTCACAGTAAATATTCAATACATAATACCTTTTAAATATTATATTGAGACAAAAAATAGTATAGTATGACCCTAAATTACTCAATATTGTTTGTGCTAAGGATTCCTAATTTTCACCCGTGGCCATGTTGATTGCCACTGTGCTAGAGTCTATGCTATTCCTTTCTTGTATGAACATTTTATAAATTACTCACCTCCATCATTGTCCAAGTTATCTCCACAAAGCATTTCCATGACAACATTGCAGCCTGTCCCACTCCAACCCACCTGACACACACAGTGCCAACCATTTTGATCCAGGGTACATCGTCCATTTCCAAAGCAGAGTCCTGGGCAGCCATCTGAAAAGAGAGCAGAGAGTAACAGTCACAGAGAAATCAGAATGGGATCGGCAAACAGTGATGTACTTGCCTACAGGGAAACATCTAATCATCTGGTCTCCATTCAGATGAGGTGTTGAATAAATGGAAGAGGAGCTTGCTTGCTTGCAAAACCTTCCCAGGGAACTCGTTATCCCTTACTCTGCAGTGCTTTTCCTTAGAGAGCTAATTAAGCATTATTAATGCTAACCCCAATACCCAGCCTCTGGTTTAGATAGAATGAAAACTATGGTGGGGACAAGAAATGTTTTTTGTTTGTTTTCGAAAAACCTATCTCATCATCTCAATCAAAACTGGATGGATGACACTGTATCTAGTTATGGTCAATAAGCTGGGAAAAGACAGCAGTTTCTATGAAGAGAAACTCCCTAACTACTTCTAGCCTGTGCTGATTTTCCCCTTGTGATGTATTGCTTCAGGACATAGCCATGTTTGTGTACAGTTCAGACCACACCAGTAAGTATTTGCTCATATGGTGCCTTAGAAATGTGCCGCAGTTGCTTTGCATCTGTTCAGCTTTTCTCTTCAAGATTATTATTGATCTGAGGGCTAAGGATTGAAATTTTTACTTCTGTGGTCTCTCTCTCAGAAGCTAGCATAATATTATGCCTGTAACAGTAATATTAAGTGCTCAACAATTGCTTATGGAATTAACACATGCCACATTTAGACTTTCGGAATTCTAGAGAATAACTGAAAAATATAGTCAAGAGGAAAGTGTACTGTTTAAATGACTTTTATCCATTGATAAAGCACCAACACTGACAACGATCTCTCTTTCAACTTCTAATTTTCTCAGAGATGTGTTATTCTTTTTCCCAGTAGATCAGAGTTAGGCTCAACCAAAGGGTAACTGCACATGTGCCAAGTGCTTAGTGGGCAGATGAACAGAAACAATAATAGCATGTACTCATATCTGGATATTTCCCTTTTAACAATATAAGGCCAGACCTGAATTTTGCTGGGGATAGGCCAATCAATATTCTTTTCATTTTCTATCTTTGAAAGAAAATTCTAGAAGTATAAAAAGCAAAAAATAAAATTTTAAGAATCTGTAAAAGTAACCCAATGTTCCTTCCAAATGGAACTATCAACAGACCAGAGGAAGAAAAAACTCTAATATAAAATGAAAGATGGATGTTAGAAAATATGAAAAGTTTTATGTTTGTAATATCCTTAAGATCTGGCACAGGGTGAACATACATAGGTTTGAGAAAGGAATTTATCTAGTTCCATTCTAATAGATATACAATGGGTATGGAAAAATTAGGGATAATTTGGGGTATATTCAACTTCTGAAGCTAAGGTAATGAAAAGGACTGGGACATATGACAGAAAAACTCTTGCTGGTTCTATCAAAGGCAGATCCCTGGAGGGACATGATGTGGTACTTCTAGGGGGATAATTCTTCTGCCCTTATATGCATATGGACTTAGAGCTATATTGTTATGTTAAAGAAAAAGTTCAGCTGTCTACCTAAACCTAGTTTATTTAATAATTACCTATCTGTGTTATACACATAGACACACAACCTCACACATACATAACTCAATATAAAGACAAGAAAACATAGTCCTTAAAACTGCTTATCAGTAGATTCCATACTATGGTGAAAAGTGAATCTTTGATGTCAGAAAAACAAATTATCTTTTAGTCTGACTATTTTAGCATGAACCTGACAATATACACTTAAACAAGACTGCCAAAGTAAAAACAACAACCCCTTGCCCCCAAAACACCCTTCCTTTCCCACGTGCATATTTTTTGCTTAAAATATATTTCTGCTACAAAACTGGTGAGAAAAATCTTACCTCGGACAGCATCTAAGTAGTGAGCTAAAAAGAGGGGGAAAAAGAGTGATTGAATGAATTTCTGGGAGACCAAAGCTATACAACATGTACTAATGCTTTACCATCTGTTGCCTGGGAGGAGAACAGCAAACTGTGAACTGCTGAAATGCCTGCAGCACAAAAGTTGGTACACTGGCCTGTGTAGTTTGTGAATAATATTTTCTGTGGGAAAGATATTAATGGTTTTTCTGCAAGAAACTCTATTAGGCCTCCTAAAAAAGTGTCATATTTCATTAAAAGTGTAAGAACTTCATTTTTACATTTCAGTAATAACTTCTGTGAAAGAGCATTGGTTTCAACTTCTTATTAGTCATATCTTTAGAAGGGAGTTCTGGAGTAACCACCTTTGGAAATCATCACAATATTTAAATCCTCTTACGTGAAGGCAATAAACTTACTGTAGTGCGGGAATGTAATTACTTAAGCTGCATCTGAATCTCACCCCTCACCACTTTATAAATGAATCTTAAACATTTTCCACAGCTGCAGAACAAAACTTACTATACCTTTAGTAGAGTAGTAATGCAGTTTATTACGATTATATGTTATATATATTATATATATTATACATTCCATTGGCAGGTTCCAAACATTATAACAAAATACTTTCACCTAAAAATGAAAGCTGTAGTACAGTCTAGTGGGGGAAAAAAGCCCACAAACAGTGAATTGGGTATCCAGAGGCCCACACTTGCTTTTGCTCTGCATGAGTTTTCTGTGTAGTAATGGAATGCCACTGGAACACTCTGTGGCCCACTTTGCAGAACAATGAGAACTGTAATTGTCCTTCTACATATGCAAGAAACCTTTGTGGCAGGTACGTGTATATATCAAGGGCTTTGATTATTTTTTCAGAAAAAGAAAGTATTTTATAACTGAAATCTTAATTATTATTAGTGTCCTTTATAGTGTGAAGATCACATGATAGACTGATTATTACACAGGTTTTCCCTTGCCCACAGACTATTCTCCCATGCAGTATTCTGAAAATTTGTGAAACTGGAGTAAGAGAGGATGGATGTTTCAACACAAACTCTACACTACCAGATAAACAATTCAACACAGATGTTCTATGATGATAGGTCAGGAGTGCCTTCCTCATATACATTAAAGACAGCCTCTAATGATATCAAATGGTTCCTGTTAAAGTAGTCCCATTTAATGAAATTGCCTCTAAGTGCTTTCAACTGAAACAGCCTATACTTTTCAAAAGGAAAAATGGGCAATGAATGTTACCTTCACAACAAAAGCACTTCTCTTATTAACTAATGACACTTTATTCCAACGTATCATCTTTCATTTGAGTAACTGAAAGCATTTGAAAGCAGAAAACATAAGGAATACTGAGATAATGAGAAAGGAAACGACACAAGAAATAAGTAGGATATTATCAACAAAAGAAGAAACCTTCCTGTTCATAGAACTTTCAAACTTGTAACCAACCCCCTCCTCCTCCTCCTCTTCGCCAACCTCAAATTCTACTAAAAGCCTGGCATTTGACTCACTAAACTGCTCTTACTTCTTCAATTAATCCAACTTACTATGATCAAAATATGGTGGTACTTACCAATTGTGCAGTGGTCGCCCTCCCATCCAGGGCTACACTCACATTTCCCATCTTTGCATTGGCCATGCTCAGCACAGTGAGAATGACAGGAGCGTTCCTCACAGGTTGGTCCTACCCAGCCTTCTTCACATTGGCAAATTCCCCTTGAGCAGACTCCATGGCTACCACACTCCATGGTACAGAGCTCTGTGTGGAATTTAAAGAAGATACATTAACATATTTTATTAAAAACCAGCATTCATTCTTTCCAAAAAACATTAAGATTGCCAAAAATTCCAGTCTATGCTTATATTTAAAAAAATTTATAAACACTTTATATAAACAAAATATACATATAAAAAAAGTCACAAAGATATCTAGCATCTGAGTGAACATACAAGGAACTCTGCAAAAATGGTAAAGTCCCTAGGTATAAAATAACCCCTAAGCCAAACTGATTTTGAGAAGTCCACAAAGTAACAACGGCATTCAAGGCTTAGAAATAAAGTGAATGACAAACAAATGCCAAGTGGATTTCACTAAAAATTTGTTGAGATCACAGATAATGTTGCAAGGATTTTATGATACTGCAAGAATTCATTGGGGGGAAAAACCCCAGTAAAACAGTGCCCTAACTTCATTAAGGAAAAGTTCAATGATTGGAAAGATAACAACTTTCTAATAAAATTCATAATATACAAAAGGTAAAGCTGCCAATGATAGTAATCAACTAGTTTTCCTGATCATACTGACAATATTTGCATTTATTTTAAGCATATAAAATGACTCCTGGTTGATTAAAGTACACAGCCTTCTTATCTTGAAATGCTATTCAGTATTTAGCCAATATAATGATGGTGCCTACTGGCTCTGCTGAGGTTCTCTCCTTAGTCCCCTTGACTTTTCGATGAGTAATGTTGAATATTAATAAAATCATGACAGTAAAGAATCCAAAATAAAAGCCTGGCAAGGCTCTTTCTTGATCTAATTCCCTTGCTAGAGGAGGAGAAGTGGGATAAAAGCCTATTGAAAGAATGCAGTAGGTTTTGGAAGGTGTTCTGGAAGACAAGTTGTTTCTTTCATGGTCTCAAATTCTGAAACTGATATTAATATATTAAGAGGTATTGATATATGATGATATTAATATATTCCATAGATAACAGTTATTTTATAGCAGGTGACAATATTCTTCTGATAAAGCCATGGTTATGGATTTTATTATAATCTGGATTAATTTGCTCACTAATTTATTCACAAATATTCTCTGAGGGTTAGAGTATGATGGAAAGAGTAGTGGCTTTGAAATAAAGACACCTGCATGCCTGATTCCTCCGCTTAATAGCTATGTACCCTCAGACAACTTACTGACATGCTCCCTTAAGCTCCGTTTGTGTAAGTTTACAATGGAAATAATAATATTTATACCCCACAGGGCCACTGGACAGATTTAAGGTCTATTTTAGAGGTAGAACCAACAGGACTTCCTCAAGATTGTATATGGGGGATGAAGGAAAGCAAAAAATAAAAGTTTGGCTTAAAAAAATGGGTGGACAATGCTGTCATTAGTGAAATGGGAAAGGCTGAGGGAAGAATAAGGATGGAAGATCAAACAGATTAACCTTAAGATATGTACAGAGAGCTAAGTGTAGATGTCAATTAAGCAGAAGCATATATGATAGGCCAGGGCTGGAGATATAAAATTGGCAGCCATTAGCATATAGGTATTTAAAGGCATGAAACTGGTTACTATTACTAAAGAGAGAGAATAGGAGAGCCCCAGGAATGAGCCCTGAAGTATTCAATGATTTAAAGACCAGTTAGATCACTATAAATACATACAGTTATTATCCATCAATTAAAAATAAAATTTAAAAAAGCCATAAACAAGAATGAAATGCTCCCATTTGCAACAACATGGATGAACCTTGAGAAACTTATGTTGAGTGAAATTAGCAAAGCACAGAGGGATAAATACCACATGTGCTCACTCATAAGTGGGAGCTAAGAGAGAAAGAGAAGGAAGGAAAGAAAGATCACGGTGGTGCATTGGACTTGCAGAGGAAGGGAACATTGCTAGGGCTGAAAAGTGGAGGGGGGACGGGGGAGGGTGAGGGTGGTTGGGGGACAGTTGGGTGGAGACACAGGGTACAAAAGCAATTTCTGGTAATTTGTATCTCATGAATATTCATAAAAAAAGATCAGGCAGGAAAAGAGCAACCATCAAAGGAGACTGGGAAGAAGAGGTCAGTGAATGATAGGAGGAGATCAGGATACTGTCATGAACTTAAAGTCTCAAGAAAGCAGTGGTTAATTGTATCTAATATTGCTGAAAGGTCAAGTAACACACAGGCAGAGAATTCCCCATTGGATTTATCAACATGGAAATTGTTGATGACTTTAGGAAGAGCCGTATTGATAAAGTGGTAGTTGTGAAGCCAGATTGGAATGGGTGGAAGGGTGAATGGAAAACTGTGCAGGGGATTGCCAGTTTGTAATAAAAGCCTAGGACACAGAAAAATATACTTTAAAAAGGTGGGCTTTAAAGCAAGTCTCAACATATTTCGAAGTATTAAAATCGTATGTAGAATGTTTTCTGCCCCATTATGAAGTTAAACTTGAAATCAGTAACAGAAGATGATTGTAAGATCCACATATGTTTGGAAGTAAAGAAATGCACTTCCAAATAAACTGTGGAACAATGAAGAAATCCTCATGAAAATCAGAAAATAGTTTGAAATGAATAAAGGTGCCACATATCAAAACTTATGCAGTGTAACTAAATCCATGTGTACAAAAACTTTTATAAGGCAAAAAGAAAAATCAGCCGAAAAACAATGACTTAAGCATCTGTACTAAGAAATTAGAAAAAGAAGAGCAAAGTAAACTCAAAGCAAGTAGATGAAAGAAAAAATAATAATAAGAGCTGAAAGTAATAAAATAGGAACAGACATACCATAGAAAGGATCAACAAAGCCAGTACTTGATGTTTTGCACAGACCAATAAAGTTGATAAGCCTCTGGTGAGAAATGTTCAAGAAGAAAATGCAGAGGACCCAAATAACCAATATCAGGAATGAAAAAATGACATCACTATAGATTGCACAGACAGAAAACATCATAAGAGGATTAATACAAACAATGTTTTGTCAACACATTTGAAAATTGTGATAAAATGGACAAATTCCTGGAAAGATGCACCTTACAATAACGACACAAGAAAAAATGGAAACTGAATAGTCTCTATAAAGAATCTTAATCCACAACGAAAATATTTTCACAAAGAAAACTCCAGTCACAGATGACTTCACCTGTAAATACATCAAACTTTTACAGAAGAAAAATTGCCAATCTTGAATAACCTTTTCCAAAGAACAAAAAAAGAGGAGATACTTCACAATGTGCTTTATGAGGTCAGCACAACCCTGATATAAAATTCTGACAAAGATATAAAGAAATAATACAGGCCAATCTCATTCATGAATATGTATACAAAAATCCTAAAGAAAATATGAACATAGAAAATCTAGCATTACATATCAAGAAATATCATAATCAATTTGTGCTTATTCCAGGAATACAAGTTTGACTTAATATATGAAAATCAGTCAATGTAATCCATCACATATATGGAATAAAAGAAGAAAATCATGATGGTCTCAACAGGTATATAATAAGTATTTGATAAAACACTAAATGACCATTCATGATAAAAACTTACAGCAACTAAAGACCAATAAAAACTTACAGCAACTAAAGATCAAAAGGAACTTTAAATCAGACAGAGATTAGCTAAAAAAGAAACCACAACAAACATTATATTTAATAGTGAGATGTTGAAATGTTTTCTTATATTATTAAGACTGTGAAAAGATTCTTATAATAATCATTTCTGTACAACATAATTTTAAAGGTCCTCCCCAGTGAAATAATGTAAAAAAAAGAAAAAATGTATAAAATTGAGAATAAAGTCAGCAGCATTCAAAGACAGTACTATTGGACATGTACAAAGTCCAAAAAGAATCTATATAAATAAATTATTAGGATTAATTTAGGAATCTCTATATACTAGATTAATATATATACATAAATTTATTTCTATATATCAGCAGCAAACAATAAAAACATTTACAGATACCATTTACAATGACATCACAATATCATATACCTAGTAGAAAATCTAATGAAATATGTGCAAGACCTACACTGAAAACTATAAAGCTTTAGGAGAGAAATTAGAAAAGACCTGGATAAATGGAAAGCTATATCCTGTGTTTCAACTTGGGTGGTGATTAACAGGTATTTTATACTTTGATAATTCACTGAGCTGTACACTAATAACTTTTGCACTTTCATGTATTTGTGTTATATTTTAATAAAGGGTAAAATATTAAAGGCAACCTCCAAGAAAACAGCAACAGAATATTAAACTTCCTAACTGGAAGTGGGGGGAAGTAAATGAGGATAACACAGTCAATCAAAGTAAAGGCAGAAAGAGGAGAAAAATTAAAGAAAAAAGGAATGTAAATAGGAGACAAAAAAGAATATTATGGGATAAAAATCAAAACACATCAGTAATCCCAGTAAATAAAAATAAACTGAGCTTGCAATTTAAAAGAGAAATGATCTGGAACTGAATGAAAAAAAAATCTAGTATGTTCTTTCTGTTACTAAGTGATATGCTGAAAAAATACTAACACGGAAAACTTAGTAATAAAAGGAAAAAGCATAATAGAAGAATAGCATCCAAGAGAAACTTGGTGTCACTGTATTATCAGATGAAATAGACTACAAGGCATAAAGCATTATTATGGATAAAGGGAGTCATTACATAAAGATGAAAGGAATAATTCGCCAGGAAGATGTGACAACCCAGATTCTGTATGAAAATGTATCTTCAAAATATATAAAGCAAAAACTGACAGACTTGTAATACGACAAACTGATAATTTCACAATTGGTAATAAAAAGATAAAAAATAGTTAGGATACAGAAAATTTGAATAACACAATTAATAACTTTAACATAATGGACATATATAGAACTCCAAAGCTATGGCTATACAATGTATATTGTTCTCAAGCACACACAGAGCACTCACAAAAACTGGCAAGGAATAGTCAGTCCACAAAGCAATGCTCAACAAATGGCAGATTCCATATCACACATTATCAGGTGGTTTCAGCTAAATGCAGTAAAATTAGAACTCAATAAACAGGAAGATAACAAAAGAAAGATCTCAGAGAGTCGTTCTTTAAAAAAATATGTTAAAATAATTCATGGATTACATTTCGAATATTATACTGGAAATTAGGAACTAAATAACAATGAAATACTATTTATAAAAACTTGCAGAATACAGCTTAGAAAGTAACCTAGAGGAAATTTACAGCCTTAAATGCACTTAGTAGAAAAGAAGACAATCGAAATTTAATGAGCTAAGTGCTCAACTTGGAATTAGAAAAAGGACTACATATAAGTAGATGAAGGAAACAATAACAGCAAGAGCAGAAGTTAATGAAAATTGGAAACAAAGAAACAATAGTGAAGATCAACAAAACCAAAATCTGAGTCCTTGACAATAGAGAAACCTCTGTCAAGGTAGAGCAAAAACAAAAAAAAAAAAAAAAAAAAAAAAAAAAAAAAAAAAAAGGAAAAGATACAAATAAACATTAGATACTCTAATTTAAAAATAAATGAGAGAACGCTATGAACAACTTTATGCCAGTAAGTCTGAAACCTCCGATCAAGCAGACATTTTTCAAAAAAACAAATGGACTTGAGAAAAATAGGAAACCCGAATACACGTTTAAAACATTGAAAATGGTCCAGATGGTTTTACAGGCGTGTTTTGCCAAATTTTCAAAGGACACATAATCTTTATTTTAAACTATTCTGGAGAATAGGAAAAAAGGGAGACTACTATAATCTAGTTCCAAAATAGGATAAGAAAAGGAGAAAGGGTTGTTTAATAAGCCAGTCTCACTTACAAATATGCCTGCAAAAATCTCCAATAAAATATCTGGAAATCAAACCAACGGTGCATACACATGTGCACACACACACAGGCACACACCAATATAGACAGAAATCACAACCAAGCAAGTGTAAATGCCAGGATGGTTTACCTTTAGAAAATCTATCAGTTTAATGTGTCCATCATTGAGTTAATCCATTTTACTTTAATCCATTTCATAATGATTAAAGTAAAATTATAATCTCATTTTGTGCAGAAAAAGCACTATATAAAATTTAGTTCCTATTTATGATAGAATCTCCTAGCAAAATAGAACTAGAAGGAAACTTACTGAATATGATAAAGGTGATTTACCATAATCCGATAGCAATCCATGATTGCTTAGTAACAGAATAACAGAGATATTTCTTTTAAATAGAAATATTTAAGAGGTACTAGAATTAACTATTGATTCTAATTCAGTGTTGTACTGGACAATACAGGGCATACAGCACAATAAGGCACCCGAAAATATAAAATGTGTAATATCTGGAAAGGAAGAGGTAAAATAGAATATACAGGTAAACTATTAAAACTAGAGGAAAGGACAACAATGTTGCTGGATAAAAGATCAAAATGCAAAAATCAAAAGCATGACTATGTATCAGGGATAGGTAATTAAGATTCGTAATTTTTAAAAAAATTTCCCATTCACTGGGCCGGCCTGGTGGTGCACTGGAGAGTGCGCCGCTTGGGAGCGTGGCGGCGCTCCCACCGAGGATTCGGATCCCATGTGGAGACCGGTTCCCGCTCACTGGCTGAGCGTGGTGCGGGCGCAACACTGAGGGTTGTGATCCTGTTGCCGGTCCCCGGTACAGGTGCGACACCGAGGGTTGCGATCCCATTACTGGTCAGTAAAAAAGACAAAAAGGAAAAAAAAAAATTTCCCATTCACAATAATAGCAAATCCAGCAAAAAAATTCAACACTCCTTTACATAAAATTCAAAAAAACTTTATTTAAGAACACAAACGAGGACCTAATCAAGTGTTCATGGCTCACGAGCCTCAATATCATTAGGATGTCAATTTCCCTCTACTGGTTCTATAAATTCAATGTAATTCCAGTCAATATCCCAACATTTTTTATACAGCTTGAAAATATGATCTTAAAATCCATATGGAACAGAAAAGAACAAGAATACCCAAGAACTTTTGAAAGCATATTCACTGGGGGGCATGTGTGTGTTCTAACCTAAGTGTCCATCAACAGGAAAATGGATATATAAATTTTAGTGTATTCATATAGTGCAAAAATATACAGAAATTAACTTGAATAAGGTAGGGGCACATGCTTTTATAAGGATAAACTTTAAAAACGTAATGATTAAGGAAAAAAGCAAACCATTCATATGAAATTCGAACACATACAGAACAATACAATATATTTTATGGATATATACATATTTGGACAAGCCTAAAAATGTGTATGAGAGTGATTAAATCTAGGATGGCGGTTTCCACCGCAGGGAAGGGAGGCAGGTGGGATCACAAAAGGATACACTTTTTTTTTGTCTTCATTTTTTAAAATTTGACTTCATTTTTATTTGTCAATTTTTAAAGCAACTTAGTGGGTTTACAGCTGTTCATTATGTTATTTTACATGTCTAAAACATTTAATAATAATTTACTAAAGAAAAACATGAAAGAATCAGTAAGAAGCAACGGTCTTTAGGGATTGCTCTTTCAAATAAATAAGTGAGATATGACTTAACCTAACTCTTGCACTCCTCAGCACAAGCCCTCCACAGATACAAGCCACAACCACGAGTGTGATTTACAGTTTCAGCACCCGCAAGTATCCAGGTGGGAAGCAATATCCTCACGAGTAAGGGAAGCCTCTAAGAAATAAATTACTACAAATGGAGAAGCAGATCTTAAACAATAAGCATTCCTCATTTTGAACTGCATCAACATTCCTGCAATTGTATCCAGTTCCAAGTGGAGTTTCTGCACTGATTCTAAGATGTTTTTCAATCTCAATCTTTTTATAATCTGCAGTGGGGTTGGTGTGGGAGAAGGACTAACAGAAAACATGCTGGCAATTGTATAATTTATAAACATGATAGAAATGATATTTGCTTTAATATATTTGTCTCATGAATAGTTCTATTCCATGTGTAATATTTTCTACCAGGTTGAAAATACATTAACATTACAGGCTACAAAATGTGACAAAAGAATGCTAAAATATAAACATTCTTCTGTGCAAATGTATTGGAAAAGAACATGAAAAATATAGGCAGACACTTTAAGTTCTATTGAGACATTTCATTTCTAATAAGTTTCTTTATGCATGTCAACAATGAACAACACTTGTATAAATTGAACTAGGATACAACTGGAACACTTTGTTGTTTGCTGACAAAGAACAATTTGATTAAACAGTAAATCCTTCAGAATCTCCCTCAAAACCATTTCTCTGAGATTTACTTTTTAGACAAAAGTTGCCAGTAAAGTAAATTCTGTTATTCTGTTATTCTTGGCATTTCAGCTGTGCCCAATATTAGCGATAATATTGGGCACCCCACAATATTAAATCTGGTTATCACTTGGGTTGTAAAATATGCATTTATGTAAAAATTTCAATAATACGATATGGCATTCTAAACAAGAAAAGGACACCTCTGATGTAAAAATTCCTAAAAATTAAGAAATTATTACATGTTCTCTTGCCCAGCATCTAGTAGAATCAGTTAAAGATCAAAAGAAGTCAGGCTGTGAGGAAAAAGATCAAGAATTGGGTAAAAATGAACCAGTATAGATAGAGACTCCGTCGTTGTTAGACTTTACTACAATTTTTGTTGGGGAAACTATGCAGATTTTCTAATTGTTTCATGTGATTAACGTGGGAAATAATAGTAAGGAAAAAAACAGTAAGGTGATATTGGTTAAGTGTGGGCAATGCTAACCCAGCAGCTTCAGGGCTGGGAAAGTTTTTACAGTGTATACCAGGCTCTTCGCTAAAATCCATCAGTGAATCAGCCAAGAATAATAAATATTATTAAAAATAAATGTTTGTGTACTCTGTACTGTTTTATCAAATTTTTGAATCGTTTTCATTTTATTACTTTCAACTCCTTTCATTCCTCAGCAGCAGATATTCTTCTACTAGAGAGTGGGACTATCATAAGTCACAGTTAACTTTACAGAATACAACCCCCCCCAAATACATACATGAACACACACTTTTTTTGGTCTCTATTTCCCTGAAGCATAATTTGAAAAAATATTAGTTCACGGTATATCATATCTATTTTATTGTGTGGAGTTAAATTCAATACCACTCGTTTGGCTATGACAAAAGCTACTGCGAGACTAATGTCGTGAATCCTGCTCACAGTGCCAATTGTCTAGCTCTCTATCCTGTTTGTGACGCCATTTGTAAAGCTAGGCGACCATGCTAGTTGTCACGGCTCTTTTACCAGCCGGTAATCCTGCACCAACTGGGCCAATGGTTGAGTTAGGGCTGGGTCTGGAGCTCCCAGACCTCTCAAACCCATTCACAGACTGGGTCACAAACTCTTCACATGCCAGGCTGGGTCACCAGACCCCTCCACACCAGGCTGGGTCACCAGACCCCTTCATGCAGGTCTATAAGCTAGGCAACCGTCCACACAGTCCTCGGAAGCTGCAGGTTTAGAAAAACATGGCTGTTCAGGGTGTGCACCCAAGGCAGTAAACACCAGCCAAAGTGGCCCCGCCTTGCAGGTGCACCCACTCCACTCACAAACACAATGCTTACTGAACCACTCTGAACTGGCTCCGAGGTGAGGGGAGCCTGACCAAAGTGTTCCATTTTCCCAACACCACCTCCATCCAATCTTTACAAGCACCTTGCTGTGATGAAGGTTTGGTTTTACTGTGAGCAACATATCACATTTCCTGCACTTGAGGTATAATAGCATATCTCTTGTTTTAACACAGAAAACCTATAACATACATGTAATACTCGTCCCTCAGCTCCAGCGTTACATTGGTGCTTCACTATATCTTAGTAGTCTTAACACTACTTTACATCTGAACAAGATCTGAGGAGATTACAAAATGATACAAAACATCAGTTAACTCTATCTGTACAAATGGCAACATACAAGTAGCAGTAACAACAATAACAACACACTCCAGCCTATACAAAATCTTGAGATGAATCTCAATTTCTTGACGGATAAGAACAAAAATCCCAAGGAATCTAGTATTTGAAGATCAAGAGCTGTAAGGACTTTGAGCTTAATGTTTCATGGATCTTGTTTATTGCATGGCCTTGGCTTTTCTTCATAAAATGGTTAATTCTTCTTCAGTAGATCTGAAAAACCTGACAAGACAGAAAAAAATCTATGCCTGGCTTACAACTTTTGAATTCAATAAATAAAAAGATGGCTTTTTTTTTTTAAACTATACAGAATCTTTCTTTTGGAATGCTTCCTTGTTTACCAAATAAAATGTTTCCCCTAACTCTAGATGTTGTAGTTTGCTTAGCTTAGTGGTCAGAAGCAGGAACTTTTCAGGATGAGGCAAATCTCTACTTATTCATGATTGCAGACTGCAAGACTACATCTCAATCCTTTGATTATCAATCTGACACTTTTGCCTATCCAATAGTATCCTCAATTGCCAAAGAATGTTGAAACCTACTCACTTGTCTCAGAAATATTTATCACTTGACCCAATAAGTACCAGATTGCCAGAGTAAAATCATCACCCTTAAGAAGCATATATTAACTTTTGAGGCTCCTGATCTATCATTAGTAGTAGGCCATGTCCTCTGAATTAATTGTTCAGCCGTGAGAAAGTTTGTTTCGGTCTATCCACCTACAGCTTTTCACTTATCAACATTGCTGTTTGCAGTTTGTGACCACCTAAAAGGGCAAGCCTAACTGGCCCATAGAGGTATCAAACTCATGTCTTTACCTCAGTAAAATAGTGCTTTCACTTATACAACTAGGTACAACTACTACTGGAACAGTTATTACCACATCTTGGCTCAGAATGGCCACTTATGAAGTTATTTTGTGGTAAGTTATAAAGCTTCTCTTCATATATAAATTTTAGCACTCTTTCTTTGCATAATTTGGTATAATGTTAAAATTACAGTAGGGAGAATTTTCTCTACCTTTTCTGATTGATATTTGACCTGTTTTTCCTTCTCCAAAATTTTTTGACAATTACCTTTCCTCTTTGCAAAATGAATTTTCATTAATCCCCTTAATGCACATCTCAATTTCTTGCATGGTATTTTTCTAAGGCAATAAGCCTCCCAATTTAGTACAGAAGTGTCTCTGTTCTCCAGAGTTCTACAAATGATAGACCAAGAGATCTTTAAAGACATATCCAAGCCCCAAAACAAATCTTGATAGCTTTCTTGAGTAGGGAAGCCAAAGCTGTTTGTTGGAAAGACACTTTATGCATGTCTTAGTCTGTTTTGTATTGCTATAACAGAATACCTGAAACTGGGTAATTCATAAAAAATGGAGATTTATTTCTTAATCTCTGGAGGCTGGCAAGTCTAAGGTAGAAGGCCCTGCACCTGGTGAGGGTCTTCCTGCTGCATCATCCAACAGTAGAAGGAGGAAGGGCAAGAGAGAACGCTTTTGCAAAAAAGAACAAGAGGGGGGCATCTTGCTTTTATAACAAACCTACACCTATGATAATGAACCCACTGTTGTGATAATGACATTAATCCATTCACAAGGGCAGAGTCCTCATGACCTGAGCACCTCCCATAAGCCCCCACTCTCAACACTGTTGCATTGGGGATTAAGTTTCCAACACATGGACTTTGGGGAACACATTCAAACCATAGCAATGCAGACTGAAAAATTGACTCTGAATGAAAAAGAACTCACAGAGTTGACCCCCTCACCCCCATTCAACACTCTTGTTAAGAGCTCTCCATGCTTTAGAAAATGAAGTCTAATTGGAGTCCACGAGAGAGGCAATACTAGCAATCATCAGGCAACCTCTGCAACTATGGTAGGCTCCTGCATCCTTAATACAGAAGGTGTGTTCAAGGCATTACAAAGGCATGGAAAGCAACTTTCTGTCAAAGACCTAGGCAAGGGTTGCATACATATTTACAAAGCTGCCATCATTGCCAGCAGACCATGCACCTACAGTTTATTTTTACCACTATAAATAAATATGACAAGGAGAAAAGAATTGTAAGGAATCGAGAATCAACAAAATCCTCAGCATGATGAAGAGAAAGGCATATAAATGTCCTTATACAGCATCTGAATGCACAGTTTAGTGCCATTTAATACATTCAGTTATTTTTTAATTTATAATTTTACTCTATGGCAATTACTAAAATGTTTAGAAAGCTATATGGTTATTAGTGTCATCTGAATTTTAAGAGACATATATTATACATTTCCTAAAGGCTGCCACACCCATTCTTCTAAGGATTAATAATGGAACAAAGAATTTGACTTCACGTCTGTCCTTGTCCCATGATATCAACATTCTAGTGAGGTTGCACTGTACTGTAGAAAAGCTATGGGTATGTAGAATATTAATCTAGCTGTATTTAGACAAAGTTAAAATCCTTGACTCACTATCAATCTAACAAATAGCATGCTACACATTTCCACCTGTGTAGGCCACCAGCACCTTAAACTCAATATGTTTGTAACCTACCTTTTAATCTCTACTCATAAATCAGTTCTTTATTCTGATTTCATTATTTTTGTTAATACTATAATATTCCTGGTTTCCAAAACTATGAATCTTGGCATTATGCTTTCATCTTCCTTTTGCTTTATGCTCATATTTAACTAGGTCTTTTGATTATTATGTTTTCAATACCTCTTCTATTTCTCTGTTGCTGGAGAGCCAGTATAGCACAGTGGTTAAGAATCTGGACTCTGAAGCCTGATTTCCTGGGTTAGAATCCTAGCTCAATCATTTATTAACTATGAGACCTTGGGCAAGTCATTGAATCTTTCTGTGCTTTGGTTTCCTATCAGTAAAAATGGGTTTGTTGCAAGGATCAAATGAATAAATACATGTAAAATCCTTACAACAGTGCTGCATACATAATAAGTGCTATGTAAGTGTCAGCAGTTATGATTATCTGTTTCCAATATGCTTATCTGGGCCTTTATCATCTTTTTGTCTTGAGCCTCACAAAAGCCTCCTTTTTGGTTTCTCAAATGCTCTGTTCTCTTTTTAAACACCCCTCACACAACTATAAGCTAGAATAATAGAATGCTAGGGCTTGGGAGAACTTTAAAATTTATCTAGTCAGCCCCTCACTTAGACATACAAACCTCCTACCTTTCCAATATTTTCTCCAAAATTCAGCTATTGCTTCACAAAACCAGTCAATTCCAATTCCATTTTTATGCAGCTATATTAGAAAGGAATTTGTTGATTAGAACTGAAATCTTCTGTCTTTTTTTCCCAATTGGTTTTATTTTTGTCCTTTGGATCTGCCAAAGTTAGCACATTCTCTCTTCCACTGATCAGCCCCTCATATAATTGAAAATAGTTATTTGATCTTAATTAAGGTTTTTCTTCTACTAACCAGTCCCAACTCCTTCAAATGTTACTCATATTACATGGTTTGTTTAGCATTTTGGTTTCTCTTCTCTGGGCAAAGCACAGTTTTGGTCACACATTACTTATAAAAATATTTCATAGTTTCCTAAAGCACACTGAAGTTCAAGATCCTTAGCCTAGAAATCTATTCTCTTCCTAACCAAACCCCAATTGTTAACCTTTCTGATTTTGGCTTTCATATTCCCCTACTTGTATCCTTTGTAGCAGATAAATTTGACTGCTAGCCTTATCCTGGAATCACATTCTTTTTCATGCATCTGGGGTTCCACCGTGTTTTCCCTTCCTTCTTTAATGCCCTTCCCACAGCTAATTTCTACCTGCCCAAATGATCTTTCAACTTGCAGCCTGAATGATACCTTCTTCAGTTCATGGTCTATGATGCTTCAAGGCATGGATGATATCATCATCTTCTGTACTCTTACAAAGCTTTGTTTACACATTTACTATGGCTGTTTTCATTATATTGCATATAATTTTTTACTGTAGCTTTTTAATACGTATGCACTATTCTCCTTACTATATATGAAGGCGGTAGCTCAGTCTCAATCATTTTTCTCTATCCCACATTTCTAGCAGATAATAAACACTCAATAAGTATTTGTGGAATTATTTCATTAATTCATTTAGCGAACATTTATTGAGTATCCTGTGTAGATCGGGACATATTGGAGCTTAATGGACATTGATTAAATAAATTATTGATAAACATAAAAGTGTCTGACTGAAATGTTCAGTCTGGGTGACTAGGAAAATGTTGGCACCATTGAAGGAAATCAGGAGGTCTAGAAAAGGCAGTGATTGGGATGAGAATTGTGTTTGGTTTTGGATGAGTTGAATTTAAGGTGCTGTCTAAAGATGCAGTATGATAGTTATTTACTGAGCTGGCACGTTGATAGGAATTCATATAGTTAAGACTATTTATTCTAGCTTACAGTTGTGTGTGGGAAAGCTCCATACCAGGTGCTCCTGTGGATACAAAAAGAAGGCAGGAAATGGGCTAGTGTTAATTTTTAGGCACTTGTCCAAGATTAACAACAAATCAAAGTAACAAGATAAAAACTAGTAGCTGTAAGATATGGAAACGACCTAAGTGTCTGTCGATGGAGGAGTGGATAAAGAAAATGTGGTATATATCTACAATGGAATATTATTCAGCCTTATAAAAGAAAAAGATCCTGCCATATGCTACAACATGAATGGACCTGGAAGACATTGTGCTAAGTGAAATAGCCAGACAGAGAAAGAAAAAAATTGCTTGATCTCACTTATATGTGGAATCTAAAAAAATGTATACACATGTATCAAGATGGAGAATAAAACAGTGGTTAGCAGGGGGAAGGGGGGAGGAAACAGGGTGATATAGGTCAAAGGATCAAAGTATCAGATATGTAGGATGAAAGCAAATCTAGAGATCTAATGCACAACCTGAGGACTATAGTTAATAAAATTATATTGTCTAGGGATTTTTGTTAAATAAGTTGATTTTAGCTGTGCTTGTCACACGAAAAAGTAATTATGTGAGATGATAGATATGTTAATTCACTTCACTATAGTAACCATTTTACTATCTAGATGTATCCCATAAAATCATGCTGTGAACCTCAAATATACGCAATAAAATTTATTACAACCCCCCCCCCCAAAGAAAAAACAAAAACTAGTGGCCACGAACAGAGATAGCCCTTTCTCAAGTGCTTGGAAAACTTCTCTAAATTTCTTTGCTTGATACTCAAAAGTAGATATCCGAGTCTCTATTTTCATTCATATCTTCATCCAGAGAGAATTTCATTATACAGAAACATTTTTTTGAAAGGCCTAGAATGTGGGAATAGTTAACTCTTGCTGAGATTTCAAAAGTCAGTTCTCACAAGTTACAACATTTCAGCCACTTGCAAACTACCAATAAACACACTAGACAAATGCCCTTGATCTTTTGGAGGACAAAAAAGTACTCCTTTGAGGTTTGGTTTCCAACTTTTAAGAACACCAAGAGCAGCCCAAATTCAAAGGAGCGAAGCAGTTTCCTCCCAATCTGCAGTCAGCCGTCTCCTTGGGAAATGTTTTCTCAGTGTTTTTATGTGCCTCTGAGTCAATCACCCGCAAAAACCAAAATGTCTTTTAAGTTGAAGCAATATGAGTATACTTGAAATTTGCTGAGAGAGTACATCTTAAGTGCTCTCAACACACACACACACACACACACACACGCACACGCACACGCACACGCACATGCACATACACACACATACAAAGGCGATGGATATGCTAACTAACTTGATTGTGGTTATCATTTAACAATATATGTATATCATATCATCACACTGTACATCTTAAACAAACTCAAATTTATTTCTGAATTATACCTTGTAAAGCTGGAACAAAAAAGAACAAAAACATTTTGAAATGTAAATGATCAACTAATAAGTTCCAATGATGTGAAATACTCTTTTATAAAGTAGAAAATATGAGCTCACTTGAAAATTATAAAATATATTCACAAATAAAAACAAATACACTGACCATTTATATTAAAAATGAAAATATCTTCTTAATCTTTTTCATTTTAGCATCAAAGTCCAGGCTGATATTTATTTGGTTGGCTCTAATTTATAAAAATGAAAGTCAAAACTTTTATTTAGATTTTAATATATTCAACCACATTTCAGATTTTCCTTAACATGTCTAAATATTAAAGCAGCTTTTAAAAATGAGCATATAAAATAAACAAATCATCTTTATCATGAAAGCACTCTGATTTTACTTTCCCTGCATATTTAAATGATGACCCTTTTAGAGTTATCCAAACCTTAAAACTGTCAAATTCTTAACTTTCCACTTTTTAATAAAAGTGATTTCCATAAAGATTAGAAATTAATCTAACCTGACTCTCAAACCTAATATAGTTCAGTGCTAGAAGCTGTAAAAATTCACCTATCTAGGTTTAATAAAGAAAGTTTTTTCAATTTAAATATACATTACATTTAATAAGCTTGCATGATAATTTCAACAGTGTTCATGGATTCTTTAAATTACCCTCCTGCTGTGTCCAAGATACAATCCAATTTCATTTTTAACCATGTGAGTTAAGAAAAGGTTTAAAATCACAAAGTGATTTCTGAATGACAAAAAATGAAATGATTAGAAACCAGCCAATCAGATTGCTTTGATGTCTCACTTAAAAGAAAAAATTAGTTTGCTTATATTTATTAAACCTAAAATATGTGGCTATTTGGATACATCTAAATGTTTGACTGAAATATTTCTCTTTTATCCAAATATTTGTCATTGTGTAAATCAGGATTCCATCCTTTTTTCCTTCCTTTCACCTTTCTTTCTATTCATCCATATCACAAATTTTTGTTGGGTGTGTACTATGAGTTAAGCATTGTACTAACTGGTAGAAATACAATAAAGACAGCTGTGACCATTACCTTCATGAAGCATAGAATCTACTGTGTAAATACTCAAAAGAAATATGTAGCTGTGAACTGTGAAAAGCACTATGAACAGACAATGCAAAGTGCAGTGGGAGACGGTAACACAGGGTGACCTAATTTAATCTGAGGATGTCAGGATTTTGACCTTAATGGCATTTAAACCTATAGGATGAATGGATATATGTGTGTGGTGATGGGGGAAATGAAATGGATAATAAGTGTCTGAAATACAATAAGAGAGAGAGGTAGAATGGTATGAGAGGTCAGAGAATTCAGGGCCTGGTAGGCCTTGCTAAGAATTTTGGACTTTATTGTAGCAGTAATGGGAAAACATTGAAAGGTGGTAGAGAGCAACAAAAATCAGATTTATAATAAAAAGGTCTCTTTGCATATAATATAGTGAACGGGGTAGAAGGAGGAAGAGGAGATTCAAGGAGATTATTTAGCACACTTGTAAGAATCCAGGTAAGGGACAATGGTCACTAAGGCTAGGGTGGAGGCAAAACAGAGAGAAATGGGTGTGTTCAAAATATTTTTAGTAAGTAAAATTACAAGACTTGGTGACTGATTAGATAAAGGGAGTAAAGAACATGGAGATGCTATGAATGACATGTAGGTTTGGCCTGGGCAGCTATTTGGGTGGTTATGCTATTTTTATCAATATAGAGACTGCTGAAGGAAAAGCAGATTTTAGGGGGGAAATCATGAGTTCAGCTTTAGACATGTTAACCCAAGGTGCTTGTGAGAAATCTAAGTAAACATATCAAGTAGGCAGATGGATCTATGGGTCTGTAATTAGGAAGAGAGGTCAGGGCTAGAAACTAAATTTGTGACTCATCAGTAATGATGGTAATTGAAGCCAAGGGAGTGAGTATTGAGTAAAACGAGAAATAAATGGAGCCTAAAACTGAGGAAATTTAACATTTGAAGATCAGATAGAAAGAGGGGTTTACCACAGATCTAAGAGAAAAATCAGAAGAATGTAGTATCATTGAAACCAATGGAAAAGGGTTCTCCTAAATATGGAGCCATCACAAATGCTACTAAAAGTCAAGTAAGATGAAGATTAAAAAGTGTTCATTGTATTTAGTAAAATGGTGATCACTGGTAACTTAATGACAGTGTTTTGGTGGAATGATGGGGGTAGAAGCCAGAATGGAATAGGTTGAAAAATGATTGAAGTAAATATATTATGGATAAGAGGATCCAGGTTTCACACTGTCAGAGAAGAGAGTTACAAATATGAAAAAGGACAAAACAAGAATCAGCCCTGTGGTGATGAATTGGAATTGGGGGTTAAAACGGGAACTCATGGTTTTTTATAGATAGAGAGATATATTGATAAATTAATAGAGATATAAATGAGTATATTATGCATGTAAATGTATGTGTATATTTCCTATCACTGTTCACCATGAGGGCCTGGGAATAGCAGCACCCTAATAGCAACAAACACACCCTAGTGCCCAGAATTTGAATTCTAAGCACCATTCCACTAAAAGAATCAGGATCCTTGGAGAAATGCCTGATTCCAGGGATAGGACAGGGGATGTACAAGATGAGACTGGAATATCTTATTGTGATAGAAAGTAAGGAAGTATTCAAATAATGATGAGGACCTGTCAAAAAAAGCCACCATGAAAGGGCTATCACTAGCCCAAACAAAACAATCTGAGCCTCAAAATAAACAAAAATAGTGAGAAAATATAATCCACTGAATAAAATGGGAAACTATAAGTTCAAACAGATATAAATAAATGAATGAATAAATTGAAAGTTTAATGAGTAATGGAATATTTATATAGCTTCAAAATACCTCTTCACAAAAGACTTGTTAATTACAAGTGGAGAGGAGGAGAGCACTGTGGAGAATGATCAAAGTTAACATCACCAGCAGTGGGGAAAATCAATGATGGGCATACCTGATAAGATACAATAAGAAGAACACAGCATTAATTCTGTCATATTCTTGCCAAAGATGAATAACCTGAATCTAATTATGATGAAGCATCAGAATATCCCAAAATGAGGGGAATTTTATAAAATAAATGGAGTACAATCTTCAGGAGTGTCAGTCATGAGAGAGAAAGAAGGAAAGGTTGAGACACTATTCAAAGATGAAAGAGACTAGATGGACATGACAACTAAAATGCGATGCTTAATTCTGAACCACATGTTTTTGCTATAAGGAACATCGCTGGGACAACTGGTGAAACATGGAGTTGGAGCTTTAGATGGTAGTAATGTATGAATATTAATTTCCTGATTTTGATAGCTGTATTGTATTTATATAGAATAATGTCCTTATTTTTAGGAAATACACAATAAAGGGTTTGGGGGAGATGAGTCAACAACTCATTCTTAAATGTTTCAGGGGAAAATACTTTATACAGTACTTACACTTTTCAGTAAGCTTATGATTGTTTCACAATGGAAAAAAGAAGGGTGAATGAAAGGTAAGCAAGTGGAGAAGTGAAGTTTAACCATTAAAGGGAGTACTAGCCAGAGCAATCAGGAAACAGAAGGAAATGAAGGGCATCCAGATTGGAAAAGATGAAGTCAAACTGTCCCTGTTTGCAGATGACATGATCCTATACGCAGAACAGCCAAAAGACTCTGCAAAAAAACTCTTAGAGTTGGTAAATGGGGGCCAAGCCCATGGTGCACTCGGGAGAGTGCGGCGCTGGGAGCGCAGAAGTGCTCCTGCCGCGGGTTCAGATCCTATATAGGGATGACCGGTGCACTCACAGCACTCACTGGCTGAGCACAAAAAAAAAAAAAAAAAAAAAAAAAAAAAAAAAAAGAGTTGGTAAATGATTTCAGCAAAGTTGTAGGATACAAAATCACCATACAAAAATCAGTAGCATTTCTATACTCCAACAATGAACTAACAGAAAAAGAAATCAAGAAAGCTATCCTATTTACAATACTCACCAAAAAATAAAATACCCAGGAATAAGTTTAACCAAGGATGTGAAAAATCTCTATGATGAGAACTACAAACCACTGTTGAGAGAAATTAAAGAGGACACAAGAAGATGGAAAGATATCCCATGCTCTTGGATTGGAAGAATGAAATAAACTGAGGATTACAGTAATATTCTTGAGCAGTGATGGGGCCCAAGTGAGGTTGGTGATTGTGAATTCTTATTGGTACCAAGCAACCCAAAATGTACGATTGTTCTCTAATAGGGCTTTATAGGCAGGGACAAGGCTGACAGCTGATATCACTCATTATTTGAGTTTTGCCAGGGAGGACTAACGGGGCAAGGGATTTTAGGGTATTTGCAAGAAAGACTGAAATGATCGACCATTTGTATTGGAACTTGAGAGAAATAAGCTTTTCTGCATTCTCCCTTAAAGCAACTCCTACATATGTAGAAATTCTGTAACCTTTTACTGATGGAAAAAACACTGAAACTGTAACTTACTAAACTTCTGAGGTGTCAGGATAAATCCAAAGTTGAATACTCTCTAAGCTGAAAATCCTACTCTTCCCAGTAACCTACAATAATGTTCTTTAGTTTGCTCATTATTTGGAATCATCAATCAGAACTTTAAAGTCCTAACACATAATTACAGACTTTAGGTTGAGAAGGTCCTGGCTGTTCAGGGTCATTAGAAATGGGATAAATACATGGATTCTGGAAATAAAGGACAGCTAGTTGACAGTGCCTGAAATCCCAACAACAAAGGTATTATCCATTACAGTTCAGATACCTGCATGTCCACATAAGCGGTTCCACTTTTATCCATTTTATTTATTGGGGTTCTGAGGAAGATTTAACTGGAAGTTTCTGCTGTCAAAGAATGAAGTTCAAAATTCTGACTGGGCTACTGAAAAGAACCCTTAATCAGTGTATCTTTTTTTTTTTTTTTCAAAAATTTTGATTATAATGCCTATATTATCTTTCTCACCATATTTTTTGGAGAACAAGCTAATGAAGCACTGTTAAAATATATGATAATATGATTATTGGGAAGTTAAAGGGAAGAAAATAAGTCTAGAGTTTGAGACATTACTCAGGGTAAGGAAGACTTTGGTGGAGTGGCAGTTGGGGGTCCTAAGCAGAATGAGGGTTCTATGTGCAAGGAAGAGGAACAAGTACAGAATTGCCACATGAGGGAAAGCAGGAGCCTATGAGTAGGTTACAGGCCACTGAAGATAAGCTTTGCTATTCTTACACCTTTGATGATATCTGGTTCTGGACATGGTATAATCTAAGATAAAATGATATAACCTTTTCCCGGAATGTACCAATCTAAGATGAAGACAGAAGAAATGAAACTAAAGATAGATGTCTTACCAAGTGTAGTGGGCTGAATGATATAGCCATGTCATAACCCCTGGAACATATGCATGAGACCTTATTTTGAAAAAGGGTCTTTGCAGATGTAATTAAATTATTAAAGATATTGAGATGAGATCATCCTGGATTCACCTGGTGGGCACTAAATCCAATGATAGTGTCCTTATGAGAGACAGAAAAGGAGAAAAGAGAAGGCTATGTGAAGACAGAGTCAGAGATTGGAGTTTGGTAGTCACAAGCCAAGGAATGCTGACAGCCACCAGAAGCTAGAGGAGACAAGAAAGATCATTTCTCCCTTAGAGCCTCCAGAAGGAGTGAGGCCTTGCTGATACCTTGACTTCAGACTTCTAGCCTCCCGAACTGTGAGAGAATAAATTTCTGTTGTTTTAAGTCACCCAGTTTGGGGTAATTTGTTATGGTAGCCCCAGAAAATGAATATACCAAGCATGTCATTTAAACATATAGTGGTTCCACTGTAGTTATCAGGACCACATGATGCATTGTGAACCTATAGGTCTTTTGGCACTAAGCAATAATAACAATAGTGGTAGCTACTGCTAACATTTACTGAAAATTTTAGATACTAGGCACTATGCTAAATGATGTAAACAAATTATTTTCCTTAGTCCGCACAACAGCTCTGTGGTAGAGGTCCTCTTATTAACCCTACTTTACAGATGAAAGGATTGAGGCTTAATCATTTGCCTAAGGTCACATAGCCACTAGGCAGGAGAGCAGGGATTTTAACCCATACATCCTGACTTTAGAGCCCACACTTTTAACCCCTACACTGGACTGCTTTCAGAAGTAGTTCATATGCCCTATAGTAGTTGGTAAGAGCTTATGTCCTAAGTAAGTCTGATTGGCTGGAAAAAAAGAGAGTTTTGTTTTCAGGTTCAATCTAAATTCAGAAAGTTCATTGCTATATAAAAAGTACAAGTGTGTATCACAGTGAAAGGGAAGCTTTTCACTAGAGGCATTACACTACCTGACTTCAAACTGTACTACAAAGCTATAGTAACGAAAATAGCATGGTACTGGAATAAAAAACAGACATTCAGGCCAATGGAACAGAATAGAGAACCCAGAAGTCAACCCACGTACTTTAACCAGCTGATCTTTGACAAAGGCACCAAGAACATACATTGAGAGAAAGACTGCCTCTTCAATAAATGGTGCTGGGAAAACTGGACATCCGTAATTAGAAGGATGAGTCTAGACCTGTACCTCTCACCATATACCAAAATCAACTCAAAATGGATTACAGACTGAAATATAGGACCTGAAACTATAAAAGTCCTAGAAGAAAACATAGAGGAAACACTTCAGGAAGTAGGACTGGGCAAATACTATATGAATATGACCCCCAAAGCATAGGCAACAAAAGGAAAAACAAACAAATGGGATTATATCAAACTAAAAAGCTTTTGTACAGCAAAAGAAATGATTAACAGAGCGAAAAGACAACCTACAGAGTGAGAGAAAATGTATGCAAACTATGTATCCAACAAAGGATTAATATGCAGAGTATACAAGGAACTCAAATGACTTAACAGTAAAAAACCAAATAACCCAATTAAAAAATGGTTAAAGGAGTGGAATAGACATTTCTCAAAGGAAGATATACAAATGGCCAACAGACACATAAAACAATTATTCAGCATGAGGGAAATGCTTATCGAAACTACATCAGTTATCATCTTACCCCAGTTAGAATGGCCATTATCAAAAAGAGAATAATAAATGCTGGGAGGATGTGGAGAAAAAGAAACCCTCCTACACTGTTGGTGGGACTGTAAGTTGGTGCAGCCATTAAAGAAAACACTATGGAGGTTCCTCAAACAACTGCTATATGATCCAGCAATCCCACTGCTGGGTATATACCCAAAAGAATGGAAATCATCCTGGTGAAGGGAATGCCTGCACTCCCATATTTATCTCAGCTCTATTTATAACAGGCAAGAGTTGGAACCAACCTAAATATCCATTGTTGGACAACTGGATAGGGAAATGTGGCATACATACACATTGGAATATTACTCTGCCATAAAAAAGAATGAAATTCTGACATTTGCAGCAACATTGTTGAATTTAGAGAAAATTATGTTAAGTGAAATAAGCCAGGCACAGAAAGAGAAATACTGCATAAATACTCATAAGTGGGAGCTAAAACATAAACAAATAAAGAAGAAAGAAAGATACAATGATCACAATAATGTGTTGAACTTTCAAAAGGAGAAAACAGAACTGAGGTTATCAGAGGTGGGAATGGGAGGATGGTAAAGGGCTAGAAAAAATGATTACATTGTGAAATGATGAATATACTAATTGTCCTGCTTTAATCACCATATACTGTAACAGGTATTGATATTCAACTCTGTATCCCAAATATGTATAATCAATTATGTTTCAATAAAAACAGAAATGGAAGCTTTTCAAGACATGTCACTTTACTTCAAGTGACTAGAGTTGAGTAAAGCAGAAAAATGATAACTTCTACAATACTATACTTCAGCCAGCATTAACTTGGGATGTTATTCAAATTTAAATGTCCAATTTTTTTCATTTATTTGCTCTATAATGTATGAAAAGGATGCTTTAATAAAATCATTATACTTTATATAGTAATTTCTTTTTATCACAATGACATGTTCACCCTTTAATTTGACTATATTATTTGACTTCCTTTCTTCTCACACCTTTGCACTAACTTCTGCTGTAAATTTATTTAATCTACATAAATTAATCAGCATAATGGAAAAAAGACATAGTAATATGGTGCCATCTCAAAATTAGCAGCTCTTCCTCAAAAATGAAGGCACTCTGCTCTGCCTTGACATTTGGATTGCTCAGCTGTCTTAGGAAACCCTCCTACTTAGACACCTTTCATTCCCTTGGCATTATCTCTTAATGACATTTTTATTTCACAAGCTAACAATGACGTAAAAGAGCACTAATATGTAGTAGGTTCAACTCCATATTTTTAATATCTCTCTATGTTTGAAATATCTTAAAAAGTTGGTTTCCTCAAACAGAACCACACTGTTATTTTTCAAAATTTCATTCCTTAACATGTTTAGTCAATATAAAGTCCTTTCTCTTTCTAGCTCTAGACAATTTTTAATCCTAAAAAACTTTGCAAATTAAATAGCAGAGTATAAAAACCAGTCACATTCAAATAAGTGCAGAGAGGTGCAGGGATCGCTCCCAGGTGCAGGCTGGGCCTGTGCTTCAGCACTCCCCTGTGGTTGAGCTGCCGCTCTTTACTTTTCTTAATTCCAGGTGTCTAGAATGATCAGTTTGAAACTGTGGGGGTGGGTGGGTGGGGCGGTGGTGCAGAAACTCATCTTTAGGTACAAAGTCATTGATGTGTAAGGTAGAATTGACAGACAAAACTGGGAATCTGAGATCTGCTAATTATTAGCCATGTGCACCTAAATATGTTATTTAGTCTTTCTGAGTCTGTGTCTTCATTTGCAAACTGAGAATGTTATCATCCACCTTAACTTACAGGAATGCTGAAAATATGGTGTAAATACGTGAAAACACTTTGAAAACTGAAGCAGCAAAACAAAGAAATCTTGATTTATAGGAGTGCATAAGCTTTCATAATGAACAGACTTGGATTTGAATCCTGAATCTGCCATCTACTAGCTGTGTGAACTTAGGAAAATATTTTAACCTTAGTTTTCTGATCTGCTGAATGAAATACCCTACTTGGAAAGGTTGCTTTAAACAGAAGACGGTATAAAACAGAAATACTGCATGTCCTCACTAATAAGTGTGTGTGTGGGGGGAGACAGAGAGAGAGAGAGAGAGAGAGAGAGAGAGAGAGAGAGAGAGAGAGTAAGGAAAGAAACACAATAATACGTTGAACTTTCAGAAGGAGAGAGCAGAACTATGGTTACTAGAGGTGGGAAGTGGGGAGGGGAAGGGGGGGTTAGCGAGAAATTGGTTAATGGGCACAAGGAATGATTATGTTTTGTAATGATGAACATGCTAATTATCCTGAATTTGATTATCACACATTGTACACAGGTATTGCTATTCAACTCTGTACCCCACAAATATGTTTAATAAATTATTTTCCAATAAATAAATAAATGAGGTTTATGAAAGTATTTAGTGCACTGACTGGCACACATTATTTCCCTTCTATATTTCTCTTCCTTATGCCCATCCTATTTCTGAAGAAAATCTCTATATCCAGGGCAAATATGGTATTTCATTTAGGACCAATGGTAGGTTTCCCCTACATGGAACTCTTTTAAAAAAAGCCCCGAGGCCAGAGGTCCAGGGGCTGCTGTGAAGTCAAAGTGTCAGGCTCCAAATTTTCTTAGAAAAATAAATTTGAGTCCAACCAAAAACAAGGTTGCATTTTGGAAAATTGGTCTTTAATATCTAAAATACAAGTTTTCAAAGTGTTTTCTAAAGTTCAATACCTCTTTCACCATACTAGATGGGATTTTCTTTCAGTAATAATAAAAAGGGTGAATTTTACTACTTTTGACTAGATGGCTTTATGTGTACAAGAACAGTTTTGTCCTTTCCTAGGTCCAACAGCATGTTTTACCTTAAAAATCACACATAAACCAACTTTTTGTCTCAGTCTATTCCCTCAAATAACTCCAGATGTCATCTATAGGACCTTCTATTGTATATAGAATCCAGGGCCAAGAGAATTGTTGGTGAGTCTTTGGAGCAAATAACATTTTCTAATCTTCAGTATCTTCTTCCAATATGAAAGTACAGTTGCCTAACATTTACAAATACCTTTTTGGTTTTGCTTTGCCAATTTCATCTTCAGTAATGTTTACTTTTCTCAGTGTTGTCTGTATTTTTAGCCTCTTGAGGAGTGATGTCACTTGTCCAGCAACCTAACAATGATTTTAAACTCGATTTTCTCATAATGAAACATTATTAATCCTTGGGGTATTTACTGAAATACAATACATTGGATACTATGGAACATGATCTACTGTTCCACTGGAATGCCAGTGTCATGCATCATTAATAAATGCACAGTTCCCATTAAGTGTGAGGCTTTTAATTAGCATACGTATTTTTGTCATCATATATCAAACCAGGCTGACTTTTTCTCATCTTGTCTTACTTTTGCTGACTTGAAAAGTTGAATTCTTATTGTAGCAGTGTATATTAAAGCCTGAACTTTGCAAACCAGTCCAAATGATTTCAGTATTGAAATGGCAATTTGATTTTCTCTAAGCTTTCTAAATAAAGCAACATAATGTTTTTCTTTTTTTCAATCATTTCTATGGCACCTTCACAACAAGACTGTATGCTATTAACCTATACCCGGTGTGTCTCTATTACATGGGGTTTTGCAAAGTTTGACCCACAGACCACCTGCTGGGGATCCAGTTAAAATGTAGATTCTTGGGCCCCACCCTAGATGTACTAAATCAAAATGTGGGGGTGGGGCCTGGGAATTTTCCTCTTAACAATATTCTAGGTAATTTCCATGTACTGTAAAATTTTAGAATCACTGATTTGTTATGGAGAGAGTAGGCACTCTTCCATTTCTCTGTTCTTTGTCTAAGGACCTTTATCATCCTTTCAATCTGAATCCTTCTGCAGTTAACTCATGCTGTCCTGTTGACTATTTAAAGATGCTGTGGTGTTCCACACAGAACACAGGGTTGGGAATAAGAAGGTTCTAGTCTTCATTTTAGCACTTATCCATGTGACATTGGACAAGTGTTAGCATTTCTGAGTTTTAGTTTTAACAACTGCAAAATAGTAGAAGAAAAGGAAGGGGAGGAAACAAGATGGTTAGATGAGTTAATGTATAAGATTTTGTCTGGATCCAAATATCCTTGGATTTTATGAATACTCCAGCTGCTAGAGGAAGACGGGCAGAGGGAAAAAGAAGAGAGGAAGATAAGCTGACAAAGTCACTAATTTTGGAGGAGTGGAATCAGCATGGGCTTAAAAATCAGACAGACTACGGTTTAGATCATATCTCTGATGTATTAGTTGTGTCATGTTGAGAAAATTACATCACCCTTTGTGCTTTAGTTTTTTTATTAACATGGGGATAATATAGACCTCACAGAGTTCTTGTAATGATTGAGATAGTACAGTATGTACAACAGTACCCAGAAACAGGTTCTCAATAAGTAATAGATGTGATGAAGAAGAATGAGGAGGAGGAAGAGAAAGAGGGAGGAAACAACAAGGAATGAGACAAAATGTTGGGCATTTGGTGCCATACTAAATTTATTTGACAACAAATGTTCGTTGAGAACCTATGATGTGTTAGGTATTGTTCCAGGCATTAGATATACCATGGGTTGAAACAGACAATTTCTACCTTTTGGAGAAATAATATTCTCCAAATATAATTTATATTCTGATGGTTATGTGTATGTAGAGGGAGTGTGGGTATAGCAGACAATAATAAATGAATATGGGATATTTCAGGTGGTGATATGACAATGAAGAAAATTAAAGCAGGGTAAGAGAGATACAGAGTGATGAAGAATGGGGAGCTGCTGTTTTACATAGAGTGGTCAGGCAAGCCTCTCTCATAATCCAGCAGTTGAACAGAGACTCAAAGGGAGGGTAAGAGTCTTGCAGCTTTTTGGGTGGAAAGGCAGAAGGAATAGCAAGTAGAAAGGTCCTGAAGTGGAAGCATGTTAGAGTGTTGAAGAATAACAGGGAGGTCAGATTCCAGAATATGTAGCTGGTGTAGAATGAAAGAGGGGAAGAGAGGGTAGTAGGAGATGGTGTGAGAGAGGTCATAGGGATGGGAGGGACCAGACTGGGTAGGGCCTTGTAGACCATAGTAAGGATGTCAGCTTCTACTCTGAGTGAAATAGGAAGACCATGGAAGGTTCTGAGCAGAGTGATACGATCTGATTTATAAAGGATCACTCTTGCTGCTATGTTGAGAATAGACTCTAGGGAGACAAGACTGTGGAAACAGGGAGACGAGTTAAGGAGCTATAGAAATAATCCAGACAAGAGGTGATGGTGGCCTGGGACCAGGATGGTAGCAGTGTAGCTGACGAGAACTGATCAGATTCTGGATATGTTTTGAAGACAGAGCCAATAAGATTTTCTAATGGACTAGATGTAGATGTGAGAGTTAAAATGATGACCCTGAGGATTTTGGCCTGAGCAACTGGAAGAACAGAGTTGCATTTACTGAGATGGGGAAGACTATGGGAGTAGCAGGTGTAGGGAGGATAAAGTATGTGTGAATCAGTTGAAGAGTCAGTTAACTTGCATTTAGTGAGCACTTCCTATGTGAGAAGGCCAGTGAAGGGCGCTATGAAATTTTATTAGTAAAGTGTTTTTGTTAATATTGTAAGGGAACCAGGGAACGCTGTCTTTAGTTTTAGCTGAGTGCTCGTAAAATTATTTTGGGAATAAGCTGCAGTCTTCCTCATGCATGGGAAGTCCACATTCAGAGTTAATATACATCAGTTTTCAGCTTTCCAAAGCCATATTCATTATCTCTGAACTTCAGCTTTAACGAAATCAAATGAAAACTAGTACAAGTTGAGGGGCTGCAACTTTGCTATTTGCTTACTCACAGTGATGCCTTACCATCGCTCCAGTAACTGCCTTAATTGCTTTCTGGAAATAATCCTACCCCATCTGTTGGGATGTTTCTGAAGCATTAAGTGCTCCAAGAAAAAGAGCTTCTATGCTTTACAGTAAGCACACTGCCGTCAGGAGCCTCACTGGCTGTTTTGTACTTCCCAAAGAGCTGAATGGAATGCTATTGTGTCATTTAAATCTAAAGAAGGCATTTGCACTCTGATGATGTTATCTGGAGTCCTAATTTGTGCAAACATTGATCTGCTTTGAGCAGAAAAGAAATCTCCGCTTAAACAGCTAGGACTGAGCTCAGATTAATAGTCAGGGACTGAAACATCAGAAGGGTAAACTTTTTTTTCATTTCAGGATGTTTTATCAGATTTTCTTTCCAGATTTATTTCTGCTCCAACGAAGAATATTCTTTTTGAGCTAAATCCAATTTGTATATAAAAAATACACACCCATATTGATTTCACTCTGGTTTAAAATGGTATTTTTGCAGTGCAAAAATCTAATCAATACAATCTTATGAGTTGGACTGGTAATGGTAAACATACTAACAGATATTTCATTTCATGGGGCCAAAGCTCTGGAAATTGATACTACTGAAAAGGATTACTCATTCACCATTGGGTATAACTTTGTTTACCCAACCATGATATAGGTGTAAAGCAGAAATACAATTATGCTGTGGCCAACACACAAGGGGTTTTTGAATAGTAGAGCTTGCCTTTCCCATTCCCCCTAAGGCCAATAGATCGTACAAGTGGGCAGATAAAAAAAGAATATTGTGGGAAATAGTTTACAATAAATGAAAGAAAGCTTAATCTGATAGGGTGGAAAATTAGACTGACATAGTCATTGAAGAAATAAAAGTCTCCCAGGCCAAGATCAACTTTTTAAAAATTATGCTTTTAGAGGAGATGGATTTGCCGGTCCTTGAACCAGTGCTGCTCTTTTTTTCTCTCACATGTATCTGAAGCATTTGGTTTTGAGCAAGGCATGCTACAAGTGAAATTGTAAGACAGTAGTTGCCAGGGGTTCAAATTGCAGTCAGCAAGCCTTTTAACATGCTTAATCAAAACTGTGGCAATACCAAAGGAACTGTGTTTCATCATTTCTAGTGGACTGAGAGTGGGAAAGTGAAATTAATCAACAGATAAAACCTGAACTTGCCTCTGCCTCACGCTCATGTAACCCTTGGTTGCCCTCACTGGAGTAAAATGTAGAGGAAACTTACAGTGCAGGAAGGCACAAAGGGTTGAGACTGGGAGAAATAAATCAGCTATAGTACAGAAAAAAACAACATTGTCCTTAAGGATTATGACCTTTGAATATAAGATTGATGCCTAAAGCCAAGGAAGCATGAAGGTAAGGAAAACCTACGGCTGTTGCTGTAAATATACAGTCACTGTAGGAGGTGGATACTAAAAATTTAGATATAGATTTTACCCTGGAATTATCAGCCAAGAGCAGTTTAAGCAATAAAGATAATGCCAGTAAGTATCATGTTGTGATCACTGTGGGTGATCAGAAGATAATAACTGATATTTCCTATAATCAATTTATGAAAGGGCCTTTCTCACAATGCTTTCTAATTCACTAGCCCAACTTAACATGGGCACAAAATCACTGCATTAGAAAGAGAGGAGATAAGTAGCTACTTTTGTTTTGATAGTTGGGAAACGGAGTCACAGACTAATTTGTCCAAAATCCTGTAGCAGTTTGTTTGTATTGCTACAGAAATCTAACAATATATAAGCTCAAAAATATCATCATGTTCTGCTTATAGTGCAATAATAGGAGGTAATACTTCAGAAATGAATAGGGAAAAAGATTGTCTTCCATGCAATACAAATTTATACAGTTTAGAGAGCAGGCATTTCACTCTTTACCTTTGAGCATATAAGTCACTATAAGAGGAACATGAATTTCAAATGTCCAAATTTTGCTGCCCTTGGAATCTATTTTGTAGTGAATAAGTGTCATAATACAGAAAAGGTATGAGTTCTACCTTAGTTTTCTGGTCTTTAACAAGCTTTGTAAAGTTTATTGTCATTTAAATTCTTTGATTAAAATAAGTACTACACTTCTTCCTACTAAGTGTATGTAATCAAATCTCAACAGGAAATATCGTTTCTTGGTGGATTCTTATTAAAACGAATCAGCCAGATTCAGGTGTAAGAGTGGCCTGAATAAGGCACGGTCTCTCCTTTGCACAAGATCTTTTCTGCCAGGAGGTACTTAGGTACTTAGGAAAGAAAATTTAAGAATTCGGTCTTTTGTCCTTCCCTTCCTGGAAATTTTGAGGGTTATATTGGTTTTCAGACATTCATATTGGTTATGGTTTCTAAAATAATATCATAATTAAATAATTACTCTTTCACATCTAGTATATAATCTTATCTCCTAAAGATTCTAGGAAGCATGCAGCTTACTTATTTCTGCTTTCAAAAAAAAGAAACTGAGGCTCTAGGAGATGAGTGAGCTGACTGAAATCACAGGGCTGTCAGCAAACAGGGATCGAACTACATCTAAGACTTCTGACTCTTAGATTCATACTCTTTCCAGTATAGCAGTGGCTTTGAAAGGACACTTGTACTAGTCAGTATAAGTTAGATAAGGTAACAAATGACTGTCAAGATGGCAGTGGCTGGAAACAACAGCAAGTTATTTCTCATTCATGCTACATGTCCAACTCAGTTCAGAAGGTGATGCTCTGGCCATTATTTAGGACACTGTCATCTTAACATGAGGCTTTCAGGATCTCTCAAGGCAGGCTAAAAGAACAAGGAGAATTGTGCAGTGGCTCTTAAATGCTTCCTCTCAAAAATGCTACACATAACATTTGCTCGTATTTCATAGGGCAAAGCAAGTCACCTGTTCACACCTAATTGCTAAGGGGCCCTATGCCCCAAAGGAGAAAACAACTGGAATCTTGTTGAAGACTGATATGTCTACCACAACACCCATTGTTCAAAAGAAATCTTATTCAGAATCCCATGATATAAAATGGATATAAAGCAGTTGGGAGATCCAAACCTACTTAACTTACCCCTGCTTTTTTTGGGAAGCTTCTAAGACACCTTTAAGGAATCTCAGGATCTACTGAACACGATTAAAAATTAACTGCCCCCAATATACATAGAAAGCAGGCATATGGCAGACTAAGTTTATTAAAGATAGGAAGACCAATTATCTTTGCAGGGTCATGAGCTAAAATGGGAACAGATCACAGAATGATCCATTCTTTGTCTCTTGTTCTACTCACTTTAGACTTTGGTTTTCCCACTGTGATACAGAAAACCCTCAAGAATATTGTGACTTTTCATGTCACAATGTATTAGGTGCACATAATGTTACCCATAATGAATGCTAAATCTCAAGTGCACAGCATGGCTTAGAAACTAATTTCTAAAGGAGGTACACATTTTTAGATTCATTTTAAACTACACAGTTGGCTCTTACCACTAAGCAACTTGACTTGCATGCAAGAGTAAATGTTTTAATATAATATACCTGTAAGTTTTCAGCCTTGCTGAATTTTTAAAATATGATTTGTTCAGAAAACAAAAACTCTTTTATGGGATTGTGGCTGAAGGAAAATGATCCTTTTGAATATAATAAAAGTCATTCAGTGTCACTACTTTTATGAATAACATTGTCAATCAAGAGAAAAATCAAAATGTATGTATATTTCAGGGACACTTGCTTAGGCATAGAGTAAAAATGGTTAGAACAGTTATCTCAAGGGGTGTGTGTGTGTGTGTGTGTGTTGGGGTCCATATCAAAATAATCTGGGGTGAGCTTTTAAAACTACACAGACTACAACACTTCCATTCTGATAACCATCCCAAATTGAGACTCTATATTTCAGAAGTCACCGTTACTGATAGGAGGAGCCTGTCATAGTACTCAGGTGGGTTGGATAGAATAAAAAAGTTGAAATCTACTAGGCTGGAACAATATTATGCGCTGCAAACATCTGTGGCAACAGTTTTTCCTAGGAATTAAACCTAGAATTCTCCTTCCAGCAGCATAACCCATCCCCAACTGTGGTAATAAAAAATATGCCAACATTTTTCACCCAACAACAAATTCCAAAGAAAGAAGAGGTTTCTTGTTGTGCTTTGTGTTTGAAATGACAACGGATCACATAATTGTACACAGAATAAAGAAATTTTTGTTCAAGGCCTCCAGGTTGGGGACATAGAGGGGAGAGGAGGACCTATTAACCTGAATGTCCTTGCTTCCTTCCCATCTTCCTTCTCTCTTTTTCTTCCTCCCTTCCTCTCATCTATCCACCTACCCACCTCCCACCCACCCA
>NW_007730480.1:0-17000 GCF_000696425.1 Galeopterus variegatus | reverse complement strand
CCATCCATCCATTCATCCACCAATCCACCCACCCTCCCATCCATCCATCCACCCATCCATCTATCCATCCATCCATCCATCCATCCATCTGTCCATCCATCCATCTATCTATCTATCATCTATCTACTTATCCATCCACCCATCCATCATCTATCAAAGCACAATCTCACAAGAATTGCATGCTTATATATGAATGCAAAGACTTTTCACATATAACACATATGCAATTAATTATCCTGTAAATTAGTAAATCAATTTACCAGTCCTGCACTCTATTTTCTTCCCAGAGCTGTAAAAAATATAAAATTCACATTCCATCCTGTTGCCTGAATGTTATCTTCCTTTGCCTTCTACAATCTATAAAGCTGAGTGAAGGTCTTAGCTCAAAGTTCCCTTTTGGTGCTGAGTGAGAGGTACTATTTGACATAAGGTTGCTACAGAAAGATACCGCCTGCTGAGATGATCAACAACTGACATTTGTATAGAACTGTACCCTTTACAAAGCACTTTCAGATACATTATGTTAATCTCTCAAGTCAAGTCATGTACATCACCTTAAATTTGCCCTGCTTCCCAGGCCTGAGGCATTGTGAGGAAAAAATAGAAATGACCAGGTTGAGAAATGAAGTTGAGAAAATCCAGGAAAGGGACACCTGCTGATCCAGTGTGATTGGTTTTAATGTATATGTAAGCTGAACTTATTCTGAAAATAAAACAAAAGTAGAACAGAGTGGTTTCCCAGGCTCTCTTACATCAACAAACCGTTAAAAATACCACATGCCCTTGAAAATTTAGATAGAACCTGGGTACAGAATAAAGAGACAATGGAAAATGGGAGATCCAACTATGAAATAGGTCAGGTGGTCAAAAAGTATTTCATTCTTCAAATTATTCTTGTAAGCTTTAAGTCTGCCCATCTCACCCTCTATTTCATTCCTTTCACTGCCTGATAATATCTCTCCTGATAACATCATGACAATCTTTTCCACAGTGTTTATTTTCCTACAGCTCTAGGTGGTTGGGACTTAAAGATACTAAAAACTCAAAGACAGTATACTATTTCTACCCCTAGTATCGCCCTTAGGTTTGGACAACAAGGGTCTCCTTCGAGCACATTTTATTTTATTTTATTTTGTTTTTAGCTCAGTCGGTCAGAGCGCAGCCTTGTAACACCAAGGTCACAGGTTCAGATCCCCATACCGGCCAGCTGCCAAATAAATAAACAAACAGAAATAGTGAAAGCTAAAGCAAAACAAATACATACAGTAAATGGCCTACTCGAGCCCATTTTATTTTATTTTATTTTATTTTTTCCTTTTTGTCTTTTCTTGTGTCCGGCAACGGACCGCAACCCTCAGTGTCGCGCCCGTACCGGACCGGGACCGGCAACGGGATCGCAACCCTCGGTGCTGCGCCCGCCCCTCGCTCAGCCAGTGAGCGGGAACCGGTCTGTATGTGGGATCCGAACCCTCGGCGGGAGCGCCGCCGTGCTCCCAAGCGGCGTACTGTAGCAGTGCACCACCGGGCCGGCCCCCTACTCGAGCCAATTTTAAATGGCCCCATCTAGTCTTCCTGCAGCCACACTCCTCCCTTGGGGTGAGAAGTTCACTGGGCCAAAGGTGTATGTCTACTGAGTTTGCATCCCTGACCCCCAATTAGAGCACTCCCTGGGCAAGTGGGTGCCCAGAATTCTCTGTCTATATAGTACTGAGCTTACTTCCAGGGCATAGTGGGACTCTATACACAATCTGAACTGTCCTGCCAATATATGTACCCCTGGGCTTGAGGGATGGCCAAAGGACAACTGTTTTCTAGGGGTGGAGGTGGGTGCACAGTATGTGGATAGAGTTTGGCTGGTGTGGCCAAGCGCATGTGTATGAATCCCCTCATAATGCAGAACAGAGCCAGGGCTGGGAGAAAATGGTCAGGACACAGGCAGGAGGTCTCCATTTGTATCCTTGCTCCAGGCTCCACAAATGTTAGGGGTGGCCTTGTCTGTTCCTATTATATTTAGAAAAAATGCAATTTTACATAAAATTCTCTTCTGATAGCTCAGTGTGTGAAATTTCAAAGTAATCTAGAAAATTAGCCATGGTATAGACAATTGCACCTAACAAGTTAATATATCTACCTCCTAAGAAGCTCCATGCTATGCTTACTGGCCTATGAAAACAACCTCCCATTCTTCTACTTCTAGGTCATGCATATAAAACAAGACTAGACTGAAATGGGGTGGCTGCCTATGGGATGGCATACAGGAGGAGAGGAGCCAGGATTTATTCAAGCTATGAGGGAGGTTACTGAGACAACATTTTAGAAATAATGAACAGTAAGTAGAAGGCAGAACCAAGGGTAGAGAATAGGAGGAACTGATCATGACTCAAACTGGAGGGAATTAGGTTGAAGGCATTCCTGTAGAAGGGATATAAATATTATTATTATTTATTTTTATTTAATTAATTTATTTTTTAAATTTAATTTTATTTTGTCAATATACAATGTGGTTGATTATTGTGGCAGGATATAAATATTATAATCAAAGAAGTTCAAAGGAAAGAAGCAAGAATTGAAGTATGAGATGGTGCAAGCCAAATGGTTCAGGATCTAAATCTATAAAATCTGGGCACAGAGACAGTAATTTCTTTTGTTTAATCCTAGCTTGCTCAATGTATTGGCCCAAATGCTCCAATCAAAGAAGTTATGATAAAGGTATTTCCAAGAACGAAACAGGGTCCCTTTGCTAGGAACAGGCCCAAGATTTAATATGAGGCCAGTAACTATAAACTACCCAACATTATGGCTAGAAGCCATGTTCTCAGCAGCACTCTTAACTCCTATTTCTCCTGCAAAAGGAAGAAGAAAGCAATGTGTTTTGATGATAACACAAAGACTTATGCTTACTTTTAAAAAAATGTAGTTTTGGGTATAGAAGAATAGACAAAGCAGCCAAGTAAATGTTGGTTGATGTAGCATTTCATGCCCAGATCACAAGTGTTTCTGCATTTCATGACTTTTAGTGTCTTGGTTTTAAACCCTGAATTGAAAGGCTGTTAAAATTCAAACACATTTATCGACACTCAAGCAACGTCTCAGTTATTAAACAGACTGTACAGGGAAAACTGAACTAATTCAAAAATTTAGTTGTTTAATTTAGGTACTTCATGAATTTAGGTACTTGGGTGAATTTGAGCAAATCACTTATTCTCTCTGTGCCTTGGTTTTCTCATCTGCCAAATGGTAATATCACTTCCTTGCAGGGTTGTTGTGAGTATCAAATGTAATAATGACTCATAAAGAGCTTTGAAAAGTGCAATGCCATACAAAGATAAGGCAGCATTATTTTTAGCCAAATCCTCTTACAAAAACTAACAATTTCTAGGAAATAAAGTGGAGAGAGAATAATAATGCATGAATTACCTAAGTGTTTTTCCTTTTCCTTATTCTTCTCTTTATTTTTGTTTTTAGTAGTAATATATATACTATTATCAAAGCTACTTGATGAATTTTGGATATAAATTAAATTCTATGAAGTCTGGATCAATTCTGTAGGGAAAAATACTTATTAAACACATACTGGAGCCCTGTAATAAGTATTTTTACATGTTATGTCATCCTCAAAAAATTGCCATTGTTATGTTCCTTTAGGAATGAGTACTTAAACATTCCTTGTAGTGATGTTGGTGGGTCACAAAAAGAAACCATTTCAATGGAAATCAAAGTATTCTTTAATCCTTGTCTCCATGATAATTATAAGACTGTCTTTGCTGCTACTTGCCAGACTTTGGTCAGGTATAAATGTTGTTAGCATGGCACCACCAGTTCAGTTATTCTATTCGCCATCCTAATAGTTGAATTGACCACTTATTCTGATCAATAGCACAGCAACTGGCTATTAATATGACCAAAAGCCCAAATCAACCACAAAATGGTCAATTTCAGGTTGTGTCTAGACTTATATGAAGAAGATCCTGCTCATCTGTTTTCTGTTTCTAGAAAAGTCTTAACATAAGTCAATAGCCTTAAAAAAATATGTGAAATTACTAATTAGCCATAAAGAAGAGTGGAGGTAGTGTTCTCCACATGCTGTCCCTGTATCACCTGCATTATAATAATGTAGGTAATTTGTTAAGCATGTTGATACCTGACCCTCATCCCAGACTCCCTATATTAGAATCTCTGTGGGGGGCAGAAATCTGTATGTTCAATTAGCATCCCAGTTATCTCTGATGCATACTCAAATTTAAGAAACACTACTGCAGAACCTGTCCCCTTGCAGAGCTTAAAGAAACATATTCAACAAGTGTGTGCATGCTTATTCTTTGTGAGGGTGCTATAATAGAAGTAGAACGCATGGTCTCTACACACTAGACCACCTAGAGTATGAGTTCTATGAAGGCAGGGAATGAGTTTGGAGTTTTTCACCATTGTATCTGCAGCATCTAAGCACAGTGCCTGGCACATAGTGAGTATTTGGTAAATATCTATAGAATGGATCAGTGGAAGACCTTACATAGATAATTTATTTTATGTACACACACTAGAGAACTACAGAAATTCAAGAAGAAAAAAATAAAGAAAACTACCTGCTCAAGATGTTCCTATCTGAAGGAGGGAGACTCTATGAGGTGATATATTGAGGGCCCTCCCCCCTTTTGACTCTTGGTGCTAAGGAAAGAATCTAACAAGGATAAGTGGTGTTTAGAAAGATGAAGAACCCTCAGAGATTGTCCAGAATATGAAATTCTATTGTTAATAAGGTCCTTAGTCTTAGGCTATTCTTATCATTTTAGGATTTCTTGTTAGCAGTGCTAGTTTTGAGTACTGTTACTACTTGTATTGTTAATTAGGTTTACATCTTGTTAGTAAAAATTAAAGTGCTTAGTATCTTGCCACATGTCCTAAGAAGTGTCCCTGACTAGGTATTACTAAATAGGAAGGACAAAGGTGGCTTGAGACAAAGAAGATACTATTGAATTTCTTCCTTTCCTTCTTTCTTTCTTTCTCTTTCTCTCTTTTTTTTTTTTTGTTTGCTGGCTGGCCAGCACAGGGAGATACTAATGAATTTCTAATTGTCCCTCCCTAATTTTAATACCAGAGCAGATTGAACAGTGCCAAGTATGAGGAAAATGATATATGTATAATAAAGGTAGGCTTTCTGGAGAAGGTTTATTTTTGAAGTAAATGGAGCTGGAGCAGAGGGGAATTGAGAATTGACGAGCTATAACACAAAGAGGAAAGGAGGAAGGAAAGATGTAATATTTCTGACCCTCCTGCCAGTAACATCAAGCAGCAAATGATCAAGTAAAGGTTGGCAGGCTAGCCTCTGCCTTGTAGGTTGCCTCGTTGTAACTCTAATACCTTTGACATATCCTATGTCTCAAATCAATGAATGACTGCATTAGGCCCTTCTGGTTCAGCTTGGACTAGTTCCAAAAACCTAGAGATTTCCATCCTGCTGCCCTATTATTTTAACTTTAAATTCTTCGGGGACTTGAATTAAGCTTTTCTTCCTGTTATGATGATGATGTTTCTTTTTTATTTTTTTTCCCAGAAAGGAAACTAGTTCCCCAGTTAGTTTTCCCCCCGAGTTCTTTTAGCATCTATAAGAAATACTGAGTTTCCTGGACAAAAAGACCTTTATAACTTCACCAGTAGAGGCAAGAGGCAGTTAATGAAATGAAAGAGAGGATTACATATTAAGGGAAAAAGAATACTTGACCTCCATTCATAACCTTAATGGTCCTTAAGAACTTTCCCTCTCCATTTGTGTCATCACAGGGAAGTAATTTAAGTAGAAATACAGACCCTAGGAATTATGAAATCTCAGTATATTTAAATCAGTAGCATTCAAACTTCTTTATTCTGTGGAATTACTCCTATTCTGGGGAATTCTGTGATTTTCCCATTCCACCCATCGTTTTCCTACTTATTCAGAGAGATGTGGTCAGATTTTCATCCTGCTTGGGCTGGGATGAAGCATTTTGGAATATATTGGGTTATCTATCCTATCCTTACTGATTTATCATACTCCAAAGTCTTATGTATACTCAGGTTGCTTTCTAGACTTTCTATCCTATACCATGATCTGTCTGTTCAGGCATCAATACCAACTTGTTTTATTTACTTAAGCTTTATGACACAGTTTGAAACCTGGTAAGGCAAGTCCTCCTCATTACTCAGTAGAGTGTTATATTTTTCTTCACAGTTCTGCACATTTTGTGTTATTTAATCTTAAGCATTTTTTTTTTTTTGCTTTTGTAAGCATGATATTTTTCCTTTATATTTTCTGTCTCCCTTTGCAACTCTGCTGCCACCACTCTTTTTAGCTTGGCCTAATCCTCCCAGTCTTTTTTTCTTGTCGAATGCCAGAAACATTTACTTTAACCACTTGCCTCCATTTCTATATTATGTACCTGTTTTCTAATCTTTATTTGTGTTTTTCTTTAATTACCTGCCATTACAAGTAATTAAAAAATACATTCATACTGTAAAACTTTCAACTACAAATAAAACAATATTCCACCTTGGGCTGCCAACTATGGCTCCATCACAAGAGGATAACCACCAATATCTATTTGATAAATAGATCTGGACATCTTTCTATGCATTTACATTAATATATGTACATAGAGGTGCATAACTAGTTAGTGGGTATATTTTAACCTGAATGGTATAATACTGAATGGTACAATATTTTTCTAGAATTGGGAAACATCTCCAAGACATATTGTTAAGTTCACATACAACTAACTTGTTCTTTTCAACTGTTACAAAGCATACCACCATAGTCTGGATATGTCCTATAGTTGAACTAATCCTTTACAAATGGGCATTTAGATTGTTTCTAAACTTTTTTCCATTACAATGAATGCCATTTTGTGCACGTGTCAGCATTTCTCTGAGATATTTCTTAGAAATGAAATTATCGGGATGAAGCACATATGCATTTTAAATTTTGATAAATGATAAAAGGCTGTACTAATTTATGTACCCACAATCAGAGTACTTGTTTCTCCATACCCTTGACCAATGAGTCAATATAAGGAGTGAAAACAGAGACTCTCTATTTGTATTTCCCTGACAACTAGTGAATTGCTTTCCTAAAGACTATCAAAATGGGTTTGCATAGATTTCAGAATGGCTCATAGTAAAAGGTATAATGTTCAGAGGCCAGAGTTGTACCATGTACTCTGTGGCCACAGAACAAGTGGTGCAATCAAAAGACTTGAACTGACTTCAAGAGTACAATCAGCCAAACCTTCTACATTAAGAAGACTGCCTAGATTGTTCCCGAATCTATAGGCAGATTAAAATTGCTGTTCAAATCTCCTAAAAAGGAAATGCCATTGTTTGCCATCAGAAGCTCTTCTAATTTTTAAATTATTCTCTCCCCCAGTGAAATTGTCCCATCTAGCCAAACTTAATTTCTTTTTTTATTTTATTTTTGAAGAGACTGGAGAAGACCTGGTCATCATGCCCTAACTGAAAGCTTTTCAAGTACTCAAAGACTATTATTAAGTTTCTTCTGGACCATCTTTTCTCTGAATGAAAAAGAACCTTACCCTGTCCTCAAGGATTCTTTTGTCTAGGATTTTATACTATGTTAATTTCCACATTCCAAATCCTTTGAGTCCCTAATACAGAAAAGAGTAAAAAAGAAAAAAAATCTCCTAATTTATAAAAAATTTCTGTTGACATTTTGGCATCTTTCCTTCAATTTTGTACTCTATGCACTTTGTTGAGATATTATACACACATTTTTAGCTTACCTTTGGACTTCCTGTATCTTAACAACTTTCTAATATAAATTAAAAATTATTCACAAACATTTGTAATGGCTATATAATAATCCAAAATGCACCTTAATTTTCCTAACCATTCTAATACTGTTGCACGTTTAAGTTGTGGCTGATTTCTTTCTACTTTGAATAACTGCTGTGAGTAGCCAAATTGCCAAACTTCTATCTAGAGAGACTGCGTGGATCACTATTCTGTTTGCATATCCTGTTTCCACAATGCATAGAATTCAGCACATAGTAGATGATTAATATTTGCTTGTTGCCTTACACAGAGCCTGAGTCAAGTTCTTTTCAGGTTTGAAATCATTAGTCTTGTCTTATGAAAATAATTATTATACATGAGTAAGGCCACAATGAAACTAAGTATGAAATATCTCCACTGTGTCATTGAAGAATAAATAATGGAAGGAATTACCTAGGGGAAGGGGAGTAGATTATATTCTGTCACTCCATTTGAGAAGGATTTGCCAGAGACCCAAGAAGATTGGTTGATAGAACAGAATTACACGCACCTATATTGACAGAGCCTGAGTTCAATGCATGCAACAGAGAAATCCAGAAAATGTTGAAAAAGATTTCATAAATCCCTCTCTTGCAGGAGTAGCTGGAGACAAATGTTTTTAGCATGGAGGTATTATTTCAGTTTTTAAGGTATTTGACCCTGATAGTAAAAATGGAGAAACACTTTGTGTAATCTAGCTTATCCCCCAAAATAGTATGAATAAATGAAAGATCTAGACAGGTGAGGATGCACTTAAATTTACTTGTATTGTGATTTGGACTACTTAAAAACATATCTGTTACTTAATTTTATCCTATTAACTTTTGGGTTATGTATGGCACGTTGGTTTATTTCTGTCTTTTAAAGGAATGAACTAACATCAATTAAGTAACTAGCTACGTGTCTCAAAAAGATTTTTAGATCACTTTTCTTTTATTTATACTGCTGAGATCAGAACAAGAACACCACTTCCCAGATAATTACAACTCCCTTTCCTCCCAAATCCAGTTAAACTGAAAATATTGGGTTGAATCATATGAAAATACTGCATTTTAAAGTCAAATATCAGCAACTTCGTACAGTGCAGTCTAATATTAGGGTGGGAAAAGAGGAGGAGATTCATAGTCTGACCATTTCCTCCAGTCTAGTGTCACCAGCTTCATTTGCAAAAGGCTCACAGGGTCAAGTCTTCAAGTGATAAAATGTTTGCAAGTTCTTTGCTGAATGAAGTTCTCACATTGGTATGTAATGATATGTAATATGAGCAAAAGAAAGACCCAAACTAGAGACCAAAACAGAGTAGGAAACCTTGGGTACAATTCAGTTCTCAAGAATATTTTAAGTAGCATATGTTTTCTTTTCATTGACAATCCTTGCCCTTGCCAAATCAGGATGACTGACACCCTTAATTTGCAATTTCCTAAAATTCAAGAGTTTTTTTCTTTTTGATTGCTATATAATAGTTTACCTAATTATTTTTTTCAACTTTTAGTATTTGATGTTTAATTTCAAAATCAGTTTAAGATATCTTGAGCTCCATTAATAGACTGTGATATTGCTTCACTCATTTTCTAGTGAAGCACTTACTTTAAAAAATGCATCGTTCTAATGATTTTAAATTACTCTACAGTGCACATACCAATTTTCAGCTATTACAAAATTTTACATTTTTTTCCAAAGCACTTCAGTTTTAAAGACGTGATGTTCTGTATTTTGAAATAGAATGAGAGCTAACTTTTAAAAGGGCATGGATATAATTTAGAGCCTTTAAAATTCTCCGCCCTCTCTGATGTAGAATGTAACCTAAATAAATAAAATATTAAGTGCTGAATGGACATATAAAATCAGCTTAGGATGAAGACATTATTATAAAATAATTTTCTATTTATTCATACTAATAATATTCTTTATAAAAGGACACAAACTAAATGTGAGTGTTAGAGCAGCAATGTGTGAATGTATGAATTTACATGCAAATGTGCATGCGTGTGTTTGAGTATATGTGTGATAGTGTGAGCGTGCACGACTGTGTTTGAGTGTGTACATGAGTGTGGATGTATGTATGTTTGTGTTTCTGTGACTGTGTGTGTGTGATAGTGTGTTTGACTGTGTGAGTGTGTAAGAGTATATGTCTGGTTTAAATACATGCTTGGAGATTAAATGTTACTTGCACGTTTATTTAGGCAGACATTAAAGTGTGCTCTAGGAATTATTTTGCTAACAACAGTATAGAATGGGGGAAATGCTGCCCTAACTGTATCTATAAAATACTTATAAGATATTTGCATTAAACATGCACACTATTTATAACTTGCTTGAAATTGGCAGGAAAAAACAGCTATATTCAAATTTTGCCCTAAGATCTTGCACCTGGTCATATCAGTTTAATAGATGTAAATCAGCTGCCAAAGTTGGGAAACGTTCCTTCCTCATTACTTCAAAAAAAATTTTTTTTGATTACTTTATTCTCTCTGGATTCCTGATTCACAGTGACACATGCCACTCTCACAGCGATTGAGGATACTTTAGGATTAATATTTAAAAGACTGTAATTACCACCTGTTTTCACTCCAGAACACCCTTGAAGTTTCAGAGGCACTAGATACATTTCTGGGACCAGGCTGATGCTCCTTCATTGACAGAACATTTCCCTTTTGTTGGTTAAAACATGCTGCTCTAGAAGGCAGAAGGCAAAGCCCTAGGAGTCAAAGCTACCATGTAACGAGTGCCAGATTCAGGGCTAGAATCTTTACATACATTATCTCATTTAATCTTTACTGCAATCTTGTAAGGTAGTGTTAGCTCTGTTTTTCAGATGAGGTGCTGTGGTTCAGCGAGGTTAAATGAGTTGCTTAAAGTCACGTGACTAATTAGGGCTGAAGCTGGCATCAAACTTAGGTCTGTCTCACTCTGTCTGTCTCACTCTAAAACTGTGTCCTTTGCATTACACCATGCTGCATCTTTTTGAATGAATATAAAGGTATGACCTTTCCAGAATTTATACCTTCCCTCACTGGCCATGAGGTTTATTCGTCTGCCTGCTACTCTCTGCTCCTCAATTGCCTTCTCTAATATGCCTAAAAACTTGATTGATATCCAGTTCATATCTACGTTAGAGTCAATGAATAAATTCATGAACCATACTTCCAATGCCAAGCCTCAGTGTGTACTTATTTTAAAGTATCTTGGCTTGATTATACTCTTCACTGCCTGTATGATAGATACTATTTACTCAATAACTTTTATGTGCCAGAGGTTTTACACATACCAGCATTACACCCATTTTACAGATATGGACACTGAAGCTTCAAAAGTTCAGGTAATTTGCTTAAGAATATATAGTCAGAACCAACCAACTCTACATCCCTGCTGACAGTTCTGAATAAGCTCCTTTGTTTGGCAAGCTCTTTGTAAGTTGATGGATCTGCTGGGGCCTGTTTCCTCATTTATAAAATGAGATCATGGTACTCTTACTTCAGGAATTATAAGGATGAGAGATAATATACATAAAGCACCTCGAAAATAATAGTTAATACACGATAGCTATTATTTGAGCCAAGATAGTTAATGAGTATGGAATTGACATTAAGTAAACTTAATGCTTCAGAGGTCCTGCCGCCTGCTGGCTATGTGATTCGAGGCTGCTGTATTCCTCTAAGTTTTCATTTCCTCATCTATAAAATGAGGGTACCATTTTATAGCACCTTTTCCCAAAGTGTGTTCCAAAGAATGCTTCTATCTCCATAAGAAAAAATACAAGGAAACAACTGGGTTTCCCAATCAGAGATTTGTGGGAAACTCTGGTAGACAGGTCTCCTGATGCAGGGCTTTTTTAGAATCCATAATATGTGTATGTGCTTTGTGAATTTTCAAGTGGGAGTGAACACATGCAGTATTCCTCCTCTTTTTTTTCTACCACAGAATGTTTTTTTGTATGTTTATAACACTTTGCAGGAAAATGGTTGTATAAAAAATACTTTGGAAATACTGATTAAAGTCATAAAGATTAACTGGATAATATTTATAAAGCACATATATAGTAAGAGGTCAATAAATGTCACGGCATTATTATTATTTAATTTTTTTTATCGTAACATAGTTAATTGTACATATCTGTGGGGTACAGATTGAATATCTTACCTATGTGAAATACATGATGTTCAAATCCGGATAATTAATATATAACAGTATACAATGTAATTGTTTTTCAAGGCCCTTTACCAATTTCTCCCCTACATCCCCCACCCCCCTTCTTTTCTCTGGTAACCTCAGTTCTGTTTTCTCCTTTTCAAAGTATTATTGTGATTCTGGTATCTTCTTTCTTTTTTTTATTTGTTTATTTTTTAGCTCCCACTTACGAATGAGGACATGTGGTTTTCTCTTTCTGTGCCTGGCTTATTTCACTTAATGTGATGGTGACTAAGCTCACCCATGTTGCTGCAAATGGTAGAACTTCACTCTTTTTTATGTCAGAGTAGTATCCCATTGTGTAAATACACCACACTTTCCTTATCCAGTCATGTGACAATGGACATTTAGGTTGGTTCCAGCTCTTAGCTACTGTAAATAGAGCTGCAATAAAAATGGGAGCTCAGGTATGATTAGACACGATGATTTCCATTACTTTGGGTATACATGCAGCAGTGGGATTGCTGGATCATATGGCAGTTCTATGTGTAGTTGTTTGAGGAACATCCATACTACTTTCCATAATGGCTGCACCAATTTACAGTCCAACCAACAATGTAGAAGGGTTCCCTTTTCTCCACATTCTCACCAGCATTTGTTTTTCTCTGTCTTTTTGATAATAGACAGTCTAACTAGGGTGAGATGATATCTCAATGTAGTTTTTATATGCATTTCCCTGATGCTGAATAATGTTTAGCATTGTTTCATGTGTCTGTTGGCCATTCCTATATCTTCCTTTGAGAAATGTATATTCCGCTCCTTTACCCATTTTTTAATTGGGTTATTTGGTTTTTTACTGTAAAGTTGTTTGAATTCCTTGTATATTCTGCATATTAATCCTTTGTTGGATGCATAGTTTGCAAATGTTTTCTCCCATTCTATAGGCTGTCTTTTCGCTCTGTTAATTGTTTCTCTTGCTGTGCAGAAGCTTTTTAGTTTGATATAATAGCATTTGTTTATTTTTTCTTTTGTTGCCTGTGCTTTGGGGGTCATATTCACAAAGTCTTTGCCCAGTCCTACTTCATGAAGTGTTTCTTCTATGTTTTCTTTTAGGACTTTTATAGTTTCAAGTCTTATATTTCAGTCTGTAATCCATTTTGAGTTGATTTTGGTATATGGGGAGAGGTACAGGTCTAGTTTCATTCTTCTACATATGTATGTCCAGTTTTCCCAGACCATTTATTGAAGAGGCAGTCTTTTCCCCAATATACGTTCTTGGTGCCTTTGTCGAAGATCAGTTGGCTGTACATTTGTGGGTTGATATCTGTGTTCTCTATTCTGTCACATTGGCCTGAGTGTCTGTTTTTATGTCAGTACCATGCTGTTTTGGTTACTATAGCTTTGTAGTATATTTTGAAGTCAGGTAGTGTTACAATTCTGGATTTCCTTTTTTTTTTTTTTTCCCCTCAGGATTGCTTTTGCTATTTGGGATCTTTTGTTGTTCCATATGAATGTTAGAATTGTTTTTTCTATTTCTGTGAAGAACATTAGTGGCATTTTGATGCATAGTGCATTAAATCTGTAGATTGCTTTTGGTAGGATGGACATTTGCACACTGTTAATTCTTTCAATCCAAGAGCATGGAATGTCTTTCCATCTTTTTGTGTCCTGTTTAATTTCTTTAAACAGTGATTTGTAGTTCTTGTTATAGAGATCTTTCTCCTCCCTGGTTAAATTGATCCCTGTTTTTTTTTTCTTTGTGTGTGTGTGTGTGTGTGTGTGTGTGTGTGTGTGCACCTATTCTAAATGGGCTAGCTTTCTTGATGTATTTTTCTACTAGTTTGGTTTTGGTGTTTAAAAACACCTCTGATTTTTGTATATTGATTTTGTGTCCTGAAACTTTTCTGAATTCATTTATCAGCTCTAGAACTTTTTTGGTGTAGTCTTTAGGCTTTTCAATATATAGGATCATGTCATCTGCAATCAGGGATGGTTTCACTTCATCTTTTTCTATCTGGATGCCCTTTATTTCTTTCTCTTTCATAATTGCTCTGGCTAGTACAATATTATTATTATTATTATTATTACTACCATAATCATTATAATCATTAAGAGGGAATAAGACAGGAGGAATAAGTTCAAGAGATCTATTATACACCATGGAGACTACAGTTAATAACAATATACTGTATAATTGAAAATTGCTAAGAGAGTAAATTTTAAGTGTTTTCACCACACAAAATAAGCATGTGAAGTAATGCATATATTACATTGCTTGATTTGGCCATTCCACAGTATTCATGTGGCAAAACATCATGTTGTCCACTGTAAGTATATGTAATTTTTACTTGTTAATTAAAAAATATATTAAATAAAAAAATAAGATGCACCATGGTGCAGATGATCTGGGCAAGAAAAGGTATGTCTAATACACTCCTACATATAGGAGTCTACAAACTCTGCAGCCAGATTTTGTTTGCCAAATTAGGGTGAGTTAGTCCAATGAGGGTAGAAGCGTCAGCAGACAATATATTACATAATTTCATTGAGTATATTTATTTATATACATAGATTTCTTAAAGTCACCAAAGAGTTCTTTGATGAAGGAGATTTTTCTGAAACATACCAGGTTGGAATTCCATAGGTAAGCAGTGGAATTTTCTGATTGAATTTAATGTGCTCATGAGACCTTGTTTTTAGCACAGATATCTTCCCATATATGAGAGTTTTGCCTATTCCCATCTCCACTTATCTAAGAAACAACAACCATCACCACAAAACTTGGCCTACCTGAGGTGGACTGCTGGTGAATGCCTGACTTATACAACTGGACTATATTCATTTTGTTCATGATTCAGTTTCCTAGCATTCTGGAAATGATTTGTCTTTGCCCTTGTATATCTCCTGTCAAGGTGCACATAGTTTGCTTTGACATATGGTCCTTTCAAAATCATCTTTAAACTTTTATCCATTCTCTCCTCCTTATGGTGGAGTTAATCATATCTTAGCTAAATTCCAGGATAGTGGTAGATCTTATTACTTTCTACCAGAAGTCTTAAGGGACTGTGTGGGTTGCTTCCCCATGAAACAATCTTTTTGAGAGAGATGTATTAACCCCAAAGGAAAATCCTTCACACACACAGAAAATGTATTTATGCACCAAACCTGCTGGTACTGAAGAGCAGAACGTGGGATAAATCTGCAAGAAACTTTTTCTGTATTTAGCCTGGGGGTAAACATTACAAATTTTATTTGCTGTATAGGACTATTGACTAGGATTAGCTTCTCCTTTCTAACTTCCACCCTTAAGATGGATATTCTGAAAAAGGTAGAAATGAATCATTTCTTCACTATCACTATTTTAATCCTTGGTATAGCTGTTTCAGAGCTTGTTTGCATTTATGTTTGGACTAACAATGTAAGGAGGCTGAGAGGTTGAGATGGACTGAGAGGATTTCCCACTCTTTTGGCAATCCATTGACTCTTAAGAGCCATTTCAACCCTGCCCTTATGTGCCTCAAGCAAGGGCTGTCTCCTGTTATGGATGGAGTGATGACAATTAAAATGGATATACTCACTTTCTGTTCTATTGTCCTAGTATCTGGTTTGATAAGAATGTTGGACAGAGAAAAAGAAACAAAAAATTGTGGCCAGGTTAATGTGGTTACCCGCCAAAATAAAATTATGAGAGGCCATTTGGATTTTTATCAGAGTCAAGTTTCTTTATGAAAAGCTTATTGCTAAGTAAAGACTCAGATTTAGTGTGACCTTGTGGGAAGATCTGAATTTGGCTGTTGCATCCCATAAAGAGGCCAAGCTCTGCAGCAGTTACACAAAGTATGAATTTGGAGAATAAGGTCACAGCAGCTCAGATGTCAACTGACAACTTGGTGATCTCGAGCCACTTCTGTCTATGTCCTAGTAACTCCCCCATATATAGCACACATGATTTTTTAAACACTCAAGCTAGATAAAGCATCTGAGGAAGATTTCCTGGCTGAGAACCATCCTAGGACTACTCTGAATGATGAGTTTTAATCCTGACCAGTTATTCTATTATTACCACTATAGGTCTTCTCTATGGCTGGACCCAGAGTGTGTCTAACACATTTGATGACATAAAAACTCTCCACTCCATCTAATTTATAAACCTATTTCTTTATTAGACATTTTATCTAATGCGTATGTGCTGGTTTCCTTCTTGAGAAATTGAAAGCCTGGGCTTTGCCAGTCTATGCTCTATATAAGAAGCAGGTTATCATTAGGCATTTAATTATTCTACTATTGTCCCACATTTGTATTCTTTATCATCTTGTGAAGAACTCTGATTATTTATTTTTATTTTTATTTTTTAAAAAGATGACGGGTAAGGGGATCTTAACCCTTGACTTGGTTGTTGTCAGCACCACGCTCTCCCAAGTGAGCCACGAGCCAGCCCCAGAACTCTGATTATTAATGACTTAGTGCTTCTCCTGTCTTAGGAAATATAAATATAAGCATTACTTTATACTTCCTCGATACCGTTTTATTGTTGTAAACTAGAAGTAGATTTAGTTACCCTTGCTGTCTTATAATGGCCAAAATTGATTGTTGGTCAATTACATTAAAATTGGTCAATTACATTAAAACTCAAATCACCATTTTTGGTAGGCCTTCTCTATATTTAACTGAGTTTATCAATAATTCTATACTACAACTTCTTTAGTTACCTTAGTATCTGAATATAATCAGTTTAATTTGGAAGATACATTTGGTTATATTTTCCAGGTTAAACTTGATTCTGCTCTATGCCAAAACAGTGCTGTCCAGTAGAAATACAAGGGCACTTTAAAAAGCTCATGGAGGGCTGGCCCCATGGCTCACTCGGGAGAGTGCAGCGCTGGTAGCACTGAGGCCGCAGGTTCGGATCCTATATAGGGATGGCCGGTGTGCTCATTGGCTGAGCTTGGTGCCTAGGGTTGCGATCTCCTTACTGGTCAAAAAAACAAAAAAAAGCTCATGGAAAAAAAAAAAGATAATACATAGTATGTTTTTTTATTGGTTATGAATATTCATGGGGTACAAAGCTAATT
>NW_007730479.1:183941-192615 GCF_000696425.1 Galeopterus variegatus | reverse complement strand
CGCGCTGTCTCCTGGCACGGCCGCTCCAGACCCGTTGCCATCTCTCATTCTTGGAAGAAATGTTTAATCAGGAAGATTTATATCCATGAATTTGCAAATTAACTAAATTTTGCACATATATTCTTGCATTTGAGAATCTAAATGTGAGTGTGTTACAATGGGCTAGATTAACCTGTGATTTAATCAGGAAGATTTATATCCATGAATTTGCAAATTAACTAAATTTTGCAGATATATTCTTGCATTTGAGAATCTAAATGTGAGTGTGTTACAATGGGCTAGATTAACCTGTGGCAATAAACAATCTTTTATTGTCTTTGACTTGCAAAACATGATATGTGTCCTTCTCGGTTTGGCCAGGGCTCTTTGATGGTGGCCTTCACTTTAGAGCTCTATGTGACAGACTGCCACCACTGAAACATTGCCAATTGCCAGGGTAGGGGGAAGGAAACACAAAAATTCATGCTCTGGCTTTTAAATGCTTCCAGAAGGAAGTGACCCACATCATTTCATTCAACAAAGGAAGTCACCTGGCTTGATTTCAAGGGAGATGGAAGCCTGCCATGTGCAGGAATACTGAGGACCAGCATATTGAGGAGCTGTCTAATGACATCATTGTTTCCTTACAAGTCAAGTTTGCTTACGCAGGAAGACAAAGATGATCGACTCATTACATACTTAGAAGCATGCACACAGATTGAGTTGGAGTCTTTTTGTTGTCTAAAGTGTTTATAAGCATTTCTGAAGAGTTTGCTAAAACATTTGGATTATTATAAAAAGGCACTTTAAAGATTTGAAAAAAGTTCTTCGTAAACATTTTCCCAACCAGAAAGGACTGGTGATTGGACGAGCAACCCTTTTCTCATCACCTGAAGGCAAAGGTGGCATATTTATCAGGAATTAATCCTCAGCATCTTTCAGGTCAGAGATATAAGTAACTTTATTTTCCTTTCTGATTCCATACTCAAAATTCTGATTCTTTAGTTAACATAAAAACTTTAAAAGGAAAGATTGCTTTTTCAGAAACCACCTCTGTATGTTAAGCCAAACATGAATTTATCATTAACTAATCAGAAATTATCATTTTTCATCAAATAATGTAATTTTAGATATGCAATTTTGCAAATTGATTAGACTTAGCATTACTTATATGTTCTTTAACATAAAAAATTGTATTTACATTTACAGTTACTTTCTACTTGTGGCAAGAAAGGTATTTTTAACTGCATGGCAATGAGACAAAATTATTTTAAATACATGCATTTTAATGAAAGGTAACAAAATATGTAGCAAACAAATGTATAGATGGGGCACACATACAACTAAAAATTGTGTAAGGGTCATGCAAATACTGGTATTTGGAAAATAATCTAATGAACGTATTACAAATAATTATTCTAAATTCAAATTTTAAAAAAATTAGCCTAAATTTGTTCTGAATTAAGTTATGCTACTTTCATTGGGCTTTTAATCATGAGCAAATTTTGGAACTGTTAGAGGTTATAAAGTATCACTTCCCAATAAAAGAAACTGATTTTCTAAAGCTCCTTATTAGTAAATGATCTAAAAAATCACCAGATAAAAATATGTACTGAGGGCTGACTGGTTAGCTCATTTGGCTAGAGCAAGGTGTTAAAACACCAAGGTCAAGGATTTGGATCCTAGTACCTGCCAACTCAAAATATGTACATATGTACTGCAAAAAATAATTTATATAAAATTATTTGAGTATGTATATACTGATGCTACTTTTTTACAATAAAACATTTGTCATTATCTAAATAAGCAAATCATTTTCAGACCTATAGTGGTATTTAAATTGTGACAATTTCTTCCACTCTAAATTGCTTTTTTGCATATACCAGAAGAGTGAGCGTTTCTAATCAAATAACTTACTGCCATGAAGATTTACTCTTAGCCACAACTGGCCTTAACGTAGGACAGGCAACTGCTGTTGTGAGGCCATTTTAGAGATGTTGCAAAGCCCTCTAGCTCCCACAAAATTATAACAAAAACTTTGCATTTTTTGGTTGATTGTATTAATGCTTAATAAAACCTAAATAATCCGAGGAAGGACATAACGGTGATTGAGCCTGTTGATTGTTATTTGTAATTTAGTATGGATCAAGTCACTGAAGGCAAACTTTGATAAGGAAAGAGTAAGAGCTAATGTCTTAACGGAGTATTTGAACGAAAAGGGAAGCACGTGAGGATGTAGAACATGGGTCAAAGGCTAATTTCTATCATTTCACAATTCCGTTCAGTTCATCTAAAAATCACCTTCTAGTGATGTTCCACCAACCCCTTGCCTGAGAATTCAAATCTAGAGTCTAGGTACTCTTGGAGCCAGTACTAGGGATTTCCAAAGTCATGTTTTCAATGCTACGGCTATGAGGCCATAAATATCTTCTCATCTGCCGAGGTTAAGAAGAGTTTAAATAGTTAAACTGTTTTCTACATTGAGCATCTGAGATCCTGCAGTTCTGACTCCTCTGTCAAATCTAGGGTCCTTGAGCCCTGCTAAGAGAGTACATTTGGAGTGGGGTCACTGTCAGCATGCTGTTAAACACCAATTGATATGTACAGTTAGAAGAATCTTAGTTAATACAAAAACCTTAAGAACCACTTATTCAATGTAAGAAAAGCATTTGCTGAGTTCAAGTTTCAAGTTTCAAGTTACATTTCCCAAGCTTGCCAGTATAACCACTGGTCTATGAATTCAGGGAAAGGGCTAGACTATGAGGGCAAAAGACTTATAGAGTAGGGACAGAAATGTCTTTTTTCAAATTAAAGGATGAAAACTACGGAAGGAAATAGAAAAACTTAGATCTTCAAGGATAAAATAAATTCATTAGAGACCTAAAGAAAATGAAGTACATAATTTGTATAAACACAATGGAAAATAAAATCATGGAAATAATAATCACTTTTTAAAGGTGTGTGCATTTGATAAAAATTTTAGAGCTGGAAGGAACCTTAATAATGATAATGATAGAAGAAACTGGGTTTGGACATATTGAAACACAGTGTATTATTTTTGCAACTCTTCTAAAACCATTCCAAGTTTAAAAGTTTATATAAAACCTAGAAGTTTTTTTTTATTAGACAAACATATCAACCCATGCCCCAATTTTCTACACCTGCGTATCTGGAATTTCTGTATATTTTATGATTAATTGGGTCACTCAAACTACTAGTGATTATGATTGTTAATTTAAAAAATGGTGGCATTGCAACCACTAGAAAATAGCTTTGTTTAGAAATTGAAAATTTAGTACCAAAGAAAAAGGAAATCACTAAATGACCTAGGAAAATTTTCTTCCCATGCTCGTCATGGTCTTTTCTCAAATTGTGATGACAGCACCACTGGCAGCGGAATCACATGGGGTGCTCGCTAGAAACACGGATTCCTGGGACCACCCCCAGGACTAATGGATCAGGATCTCAGGATGGAGGTGTGGAGAAGCAGGGAAGGGGAGACTGAGAATATGAATCTTTAGCAGGATTTTCAACTTAGGCAGTTATCATCATAATTTCTGTGGTTAAACATTTATTATTGAGAAAGTGAGATAGGAAGATCTTTTAGAATTATCAAAAGTACATTTTGTTCATACACGAACATCATTGAAGAAATGTACATCTCTCTCCTTTACACATCAAATAATTAACACAGGCTTGTATTTTCATGTATGCACATGAATTTTGATTAACTTTTTATGGTCCTGCCAGCACACTCTTTATTTGGTAAATTAGTTGATTTTGTTTTTTCTCACTTGTTTTCTGAAAAGTTACTAACTGAAACTAATTTTTAGGAGTTCCATACATTGGCACCATTTAAAAAAATACTTTTGTCACTTTCATGCATTTACACATGTCATAGTTTATTCAAGAAGGTTTTTAAACGCAATTTTAGATAAATCCTAACAAACAAAGCATGCATCAAATAATTAATTTTCAATGTACTCCTATTTTGAAACCATCAGTGAATCACTTTCTCTTTTGTTTGTGCATGTGTATGTTTCTTCTTCATTTAGAGATGTTTCCATCTGGCATTTCCTTTGTTGACTGGCATTCCATTTCTAGTAAAAGTTTAGTGGAGTATTAGAAGTCCCAAACTCAATTGTTTTTTGGTGTTTTTAAAAAAATTTTATCTCTGATTTTTTTCTCCAATCTAATTTTCAATAATTCAAATGTGTAAGGCATTTTAAATTAGAAATCTGTGTCCTAAAATGTCCTAAAGTAAAAAATGAATCATTTTGTCCAGAAGCAGTATCACTATGAAATTAGCATCTTTAGTTTATACTTGTGTTGAAAGCACAGTAATAAAAGTGGCTAGAGGTTGGCAAGCAATGATGATTGTGGAAACTGAATATATTTCTACTGTTATCTACAAAGTTTTCTATTTCCCTTATAAATTATTATGATTTTAGAAACGTTACAATAGCAATTTGAATTTTACACTGAAGTGAAGTGGTATTTTTTTTAAGGTAAATGAGAATAAAAATCAAGGCCAATGGGCGACAGCTACACAGGGCTCAATATATGAAAAACTTTCAAAGAAGCCAAGAGCCACCTAATGATGGCAAAACTATGTCACCATGTGACAACACTTATTCTTGGAGGCATTATCAGAAGTTGAACAATTATTTGGTGCAGCTGGGAGAGTGATTGAAATAAATGTTCTTTAAGGTCTAGTCCAGGTAGAGTTCAGCCTTCTGTGTTAAGCACCTGAGTTTAAAAAGAGGAGAGGGAGCGATAATTCAACATTTTTGTGTATTTGTAAACATTTATATATTGATTTTTAAAATTTATATGTAGATATACAGTTGTATCAATAAATGTCATACATTTGTTTTGATTATTATTGCTCTGTTAAAAATGATCCCCAAACTCAGAGGCTTAAAACAAACATTTTATTTTGATCATAAATTATGAGTTAAGAACTTGGAGAAGACTCAACGTGGAAGTCGTTCCTTTGTGGTTTATTTTCATCCAGTTACAGTTAGCTAATGGCTAGGGCTGATGGCATGTGAAGGCTTTAGGAGGATGGACATCCATGATGGCTCTCTAGCATGACACAGTGCTGCTGGGCTGTCCACTGCAGCTCTGATTTTATCTTTCCAGAAGGGTAGCCTCAGACTTCTTATACTGTGGCTCAGTGCTCCACATGTTACACGAGTTACATTGTTTATGACCTAGCCTCCAAAGTCAGACAGTATCAATCTTACACTTCTCTACTGGTTCCAAGTGGGTCACACATTATGCACTAGTTCAGGCTGAGACACATTGAGCCAGTGTCCTTTACCAATCTGAATCAGGATCCTTAATGGATAAAGATGGTTGATATCTCTGGATAACTGCCCATCAAGTCGTTTCTACTTCTTAACTCCCAAGATAGAAACCAATCCTTATCTGAGGAACAGGTTTATTACTATTGACTACAGAGTGTAAAGTCCGAAAAACTATTCCTATAACAAGACATTCATTTTATATTTTACTCACAAAAAGAAAATGATAAAATGATATTTTTGTACTTACCCATACAAATAGAGCTCTTTTGCCTAACTGTGCAGAAGATGCACTAAACTTGATAATTGACTGCTGAGAGGGAGCAGATGCAGTACGGAACCGTCACTGAAATTTTTCATTACTACAGAACAAAAGCATGTGGCACCATTTATAAGTAAACACAGTTTTCTCCTCATTACACAGAGGAAATCTAGCCTTAAAAATCCAAAATTTGGCAAATATATATAGCCATTTAGCATTATTCATATTTGTGAAAATTTAGAAACATCTTAAATGTCCAAAGTTAGGAAGGTCCACTGATGAATGTAGCAAGCAATAAGGATATTTATGAGAAACTTTAAATCATGTGGGAAATCAAATAGGAAAATGCTTATCAACATGCATATTGAAAAAGCCAGAATATAGAATTTTATAGCTGTATGATTTAAAATATTCAAATACAAAAATAATAGAAAAAAGCAGACATTTTGTAAACTTGAAATAAGGCAATCTATATAGAGCTTTAAAAAATCTGCTTTATTTCTACAGTGTTCCCATTTTCCTTTTATGATCAAGAAGGCATAAAGCAATCTTTAGTATTATAGGATGTTAAAAAAGAATGTATTTTCATACATGTATACATGTACCCACACAGAAAATAAGAATTTACTATTTCCTTGATTAATTTACTTGTCTTCTACAACATAATATAGCTTATTTTCTGTTCCCAAAGCCCACATCAAGTATTACTTTTTTATTACCTTTTTCTGATATATCCAAACAGAATTCTTTGCTGTTAAAATTGTGCTTATATGGGACATTTTTAAAAAATTGATATGCAATTCACAATCATAAAATTTATCCTTTTACAGTATACAGTTCAGTAGTTTTCAGCATATTTACAAAGATGCACAACCATCACCACCATCTCATTCCAGAACATCTTCATCACCTTAAAAAGAAATCCTGCAGCTATTAGAAGTCACATCTCATTCCCTGCAGGCCCCAACTCCTAGCAAGCACTAATTAACTTTTTGTTGCTATGGATTTTCCTATTATGGACATTTCATATAAATGAAATCATACAGTACAGGATCTTTTGTGTCTGGCTTCTTTCACTTAGCATAACACTATCAAGATTCATCCATGATGTAGCATGTGTCAGTATTTCATTCCTTTTTACAGCTGAATAATATTCCATTCCCTGGATATACCACATTTTGTTTATCTTCTCATCAGTCAGTGGACATTTAGGTTATTTCTACTTTTTTTGGCTACTATGGATAATGCTATTATGTACATTCATGTACAAGTGTTTATTTGAATATATATTTTCAATTCTCTTGATATATACCTAGGATTGGATTTGCTGGATCATATAGTAACTCGTGTTTAACTTTCTGAGGAACTGCCAAAGTAGCTTTCAAAGTGGCTGTACCATTTTCCATTCCCACCAGCAATGAATAGTGATTCCAATTTCTCTACCTCCTTGTCATCGCTTGTTATTGTCTTTCTTTTCAGTTATAGCCATCTTAGATGTGAAGTGGTATCTTGCTGTGGTTTTGATTTACATTTCCCTAATGACTAATGATACTGAGTAGCTTTTCATGTGCTCATCGGCCATTCATATACCTTGTTAAGAGAAATGTCTATTCAAATCCTTTGCCCATTTTTTAATTGCTGCCTTTTTATTATTGAGTTGTAATAGTTCTTTATATATTCTGGACACTAGGTGCTCATCAGAAATATTATTTACAAATGTTTTTCCCATTCTATAGATTCTCTTTCTACTTTCTTGATAGTGTCCTTTGAAACACAAATGTTTTTAATTTGGTGAAGTCCAATTTATATATTTTTTCTTTGGTTGCTTTGCTTTTGGTGTTATGTCTAAGAAACCTTTGCCTAATCCAAGCTCACAAAGATTTTCACCTGTGTTTTCTCCTAACAGTTATATAGGTTTACATGTAGGCTTTAATCCATTTTGTATTAATTTTGTGGATGGTGCACATAGAACTTTATACAGATCTATTAATTGCACTTAACACTGCATCATTCTTTACTGAATTTATTCTTCATGTTCTTCCCTTAGATTCTGATCTCCTGGAATAATTCACAAAGTGACTGATGCTGAAAAAAATTATTTCTTAAAAGCTGAATTGACTTCAACAGATTAAACAATAGCATTAATGTATCACCCGAAATTTGTTAACTTCGTTCATCAAAATAATTCTCATACTTTTAACTATAAATTTACCTCATTGTAATAATTGCCTTGTGACTGAAGTCACACCAAACTCATTCAAGTTGAGATAATGTTGTACTTTTTATGCTTTGTGTGTTTTTAGTTATTTTGTTTGTTTGTTTAGTTGTTTCCTACCTTCAAATTTCTCCTTCATCCCCAGGGAAAACTATAAGTAATGCAAAACAAAATAAACAAAACACTAATAATTGATATTCTTATATCAGTAAAGGTGTTCTATTAGTGACCTACAAATTACAGATGATTAAAGAAGACCAAAAACCTCTCAAGATCATACCAGATACGTAAAAGTTGCTTTGCTTTTAGAAGACTGGGAAATTGACTACTTCCTTGAACTTCCATTATGAGTGTAACAATAAGAGCCAGAAAATTGGAAATCGTGCTCTTGAGGTCTTAGAATAGAATATAAAGCTTCTCTGTAACTTCAGCTAAGCAAATCAGAAGAAAGAATTTGAAAGTGCTAAGAATTTGATATCAAAGAATGAGTCTTGTCAGATGCATTGACCAAGTACTCGCTTGACACTTCTAGTGTTGTTTTTTATTAATTAATTTTATAATAAAAATCCCTATCATCTCATGTAATCTCAGTCGTTGGGTATCATAAAACCCAAGTAAGCTACCACCTTGCCATTCACTGTTTTCAATAGACAGAGAACTCAGTTGTAAAGTGCAGGTGCAGGACAAGCTACTAGAATATGAAGAATTCAGATGGAGTCAGAGCCACAGTGTAGACTCGCGTGGCCTTCCTTGTGTGAAAGAGAATGGCAGGGGGGTGACAGCAGGAAGAAGCAAAAGTGGAGGTCTCTGAGCAGTGATCAAGTAACAATCTAGACTAGAGGAAAGGGAAATCTTCTCCTCTGAGCAGAACAAAGAGTCGCAGGTACGTGCCTAGAGGCGACCAATACC
>NW_007730479.1:182089-183082 GCF_000696425.1 Galeopterus variegatus | reverse complement strand
TACTTATTGATATAAGGAGTAGGATTTATAGTTGTATGTGCTTTTAATTAATAAAGACACATTTATGAAATCAAAAACAACTAATAAGATTGTTTGCAATTCAAAATAAATCACAAATCAATTGTAGAAAATAGCACGTACTTTAATGGGCCATCAGTTACAGTTTGGCTATCCATACTTAAGTAAATTCAGATAAATACCACCAACTAAATATTGTATGCCTCAGCGGAAGCATAACAAAGACGAAATATCACATCCAAATTAAGGAATTCATGGCTTTGGAGTAATTTCGGCTTGTAAAATAATTATACAATATACTCAATGGCAGTAACTTTTGTTACTAAGAAAAACCTAACTAGTAATTGCTGTTGCTTCCTCATAGCGGAAACTCACATGAGAAAATACAAGATAGAATGAGAGAATTACTCTATTTATTCCCTTTTATTTTCTATTAGTGGAGTAAAATTTAATATCTATTTTACTACTGACTGTTTTTTTAATGTGTTCTCTTTCAATGTTAAAGAAGTACAGGGGTTTATTTTTTAGTGAAATACGAATTTAATCATATTAAACAAGTGCAAATTATATGTCAGGTACAATCCCATCACCTGCTGTAACTGGCAGCTGCGGCAGCAGGCAATCTAGACAAAAGCTTGATAAGAAACTGTTTAGGGTCTTTGGGACTTAAAGTGATTATTCATATGCATATTGAAGAACATTTGTGTATAGATCTTGACCAAGCCACAAAGACTATACTACATCAAAGTTTTTAAAAGGCACAGAGTGGCAGAGATCATTTAATGTGAAGGCATGGGGAAAGATAAAGAAACTTGCCTAAAATCATTGACTTAACAATGGTAAGTAAGCATTGTTTGGATTTCCTCAGTTACAGCACAGAGCAACCCCACTAGGGACAACTATCCTCAAGCTGTGGCAGTCGTGGTGACCGTAGATATCCCTCATGGCTTTCCCTCCTGGATGCCTAACCAATAC
>NW_007730479.1:179395-180768 GCF_000696425.1 Galeopterus variegatus | reverse complement strand
TAAAGAATATAGGAGGCTGACTGAAATTGGAAGACATTATTTTCCAGATGTGGGATCTCAGCTGTTCAAAGGATCTAGGACATGGCTATTATTTGCATACAGATGAAGGGTGTATATGTTGGAAATTTATCATCACTGAAATAATTTCAATTTCAAATTGGATAACTGACTTCCACACAAAGATTAGGGTAAATTCCCAGTATATAAAAAGAATTTTGAAGAGGAATAGAATATTGCCACCTCCATCCTAACATTACCCTTCTTCGACTTCATAAAAATGTCAAAATACACAAACAAATAAAATGTGACCACAAAGGCAGATAAAAAAAAAATGCCACCTCTCTTCTGGACATCCTCAGAGCACCTGAAAAACAGTGAGAACTCTGCTGTTGGACTAGGCTTGTACATAATTAGAGGACTAATGGAATTATCATACCTTTGTGAATGCATCTGGAAATCACTTGGAATAGAGTCCTTGTTACCAAAAACTTATCTACAGGATATAAATACCAAACAAGACAACGAAAGTCCAAGTCCCAAACAAGTGTCTTGATTTTAGTTCAAGGTCTATTCTGGTAAGTTAGTCCTGAATGATACTATGTGGACCGCAATACAACTGTTTCTTCATGATGACACTTGTCCAGAAATTTATTCACTGAGATCACTGAAAAACCATACCTTTTATCAGGATTGATTCACTTCCAAGTGTCCCATCACAAAAGGACAGACCTCAATTCAAGACAAAAAGTAAAAAGCCATTAAAGTGATGTATTTATACGTAAAAAATAAAAGAGCTTTTATCTCAGAGGAACACCCTTGGTCTCAGGTATACCTTTGTTTCATACACAACGCATTTAATCTTTTCATAAGTACTATGACTAATACGGGATAAATAAGTCCTATTTCGGGATAACCGTTCCCTGTGCTTTCAACTGTTTCTGTTTTTATATAATATGGATTCCAGTTCCTCAATCATTCTGCTTGTCCTACTCTAGAAGTATTCCAGTTTCTTGCCAATTCACTTGAATATAACTAGCAGGTTAAATTTTTGAATATTTGAAATTCTGATTTTTGATAGCTTAACAAAAATCTCCATTCGACACTTATTTTTTCTTTAGAAACTTTGCTATTTTTTCTCAAGTTAGAGTAATTTGATTGCACTAATTATTTCTTTTAAGAGTTTCTCACTATTGTATCATACCTATTTTCTCTATGAATTTTGAAAGTAAGGGATTCCTATTTGACTGTACCCAGTATCTTTTCTATCAGTGTGATTTCTTCCCTGTGTCATTTTTACTTAAGACTTCTCTTTTTTTTTAGTGTTTTCATTATTTTTAGCAAAGCAATAAAGCCCATAATAAAAATTGCATACT
>NW_007730479.1:172013-178369 GCF_000696425.1 Galeopterus variegatus | reverse complement strand
TGTGGTTATACCCATAATTCTAAATAATATACTGGTATTTCTTGATTTATCAAATAAATTTTTGATTCTCCTATGAGTGGTTAAGAATTAGCTAATTTCAAGTACACTCATCCAGCTACCTCATAAAGTTCTTAATTTTATACATTATACTGTTATTTTAGTTCAGTCATTGCTTGGTTTTGTACTACGAATAGAATTGTCTACATATCTTGATCCATCAACTTCAGTCACTCCTTCAATTGAAAATATTAGTGCTTCAAATTTTCTTCCACATCTTCTTCATTTTCAGTTTCTAAATTCTGTGAAGTATGGCTTTGTCTCTACTATGGCAACACCAATAACACTTTATGTCCCATTTGTAACCATCATTAAATATTGTATAAGTTGATTCTTGAAACTCAATTGGTAGCATTTAAGTTATGACAGTTTTGTAACTATTGCCCAGTGAAGAACACCACATTGGTCTAGGATACTATTTTAACCTCTACATGTCCAATGTCACATACTCAGGACCATTTGCAAAGAATGTTGCTTGAATCCCAAACAAATGTAATTTTTGTATATCTCTTCAATTGCCTGAAATCATGCCACATTTTACTTTCTTTCATAAATTAAACTTTTAATCCAGCTTTTTATTTTTCCTAGAATTTCTCATTTTCCCAACATTTTCCTGGAGGAGAGAATAAATATACACGTTTCTCAACATAACACTGAGAATCCCCAGTTTCCTAATTATTTCTTCTCTTAATTAGAATTTATCCTATCCTTTGTAAAGACACTCTTCCACTGATTTTAGGATCTAATTTGAACCAATAACTTTCTCGGCTTACTACAGACAGGCCATTCTGGTATTTGCTTCACTGCATTTCTAACTCAGTCACACTGTCTCTCTTTCTTGATTTTTACTCATTTTGCTGGAGTACAACTTCAAAAAACTTCCTCAGAAAAAGTACATCATAAGTGAACTTCTTTATTGCTGCAAGAATTACGTCACCTTTATTTTGCACCCACGATTGAGTGACAACTTGATCAGGTATAGAATTGTATTTTAACTGCTTAAAAATCTACTATCAGTGGGATTTTTATTGCTTTGTAGGTTTTATGTTTTTTCTCTCTGTTTCTCTCTCTGTCTCTCTTTCAGATTTTAGGATATTTGTTTATTCTTATTTTTATGAAATTTCACAGGGATTTATATATGTGTGGGTTTTTTAGGCCCATCTTTCTACTCATTGTAGGGATCCTTTTAATTTTCCTTTTTTTTTTTTTTTAACCAACCAAACTACTTTATGGTGTTTCTTATCTTTTTTTTTTTTTATTTTGGCTTGGTTTTACCCTTTAAATTATCATACAATAAAATTCTCTTTTGTGTACAGATCTGTGAGTTTTTTGGGGTTTTTTGTTTGTTTGTTTGTTTTTCCTTTTTGTCTTTTTTTGTGACCTGCAACAGATCGCAACCCTCAGTGTCACACCCGTACCGGACCGGGACCGGCCACGGGATCGCAACCCTCCGGGGTGCCCCCGCCCCCCCCCCCCCCAGTGAGCGGCCTGTCTGTATGTGGGATCCGAACCCTCGGCGGGAGCGCCACCACGCTTCCCAAGCGGCGCACTATAGCAGTGCGCCACTGGGCCGGCCCCCAGATCTGTGAGTTTTGACAAAAGAGTAAACAAGACAAACTTAGATGCAAAACTGTTTCATTGTCTCCAAATATTCCCTGAGCTGCTTCCTACAGATTTATCATATAAATACAATGCTGCAGTATATAGAGTTTGAAATCAAGCTTCTTCCAGTTTATACTATGTTTTTATTTGTTATGCTATGCCACTAAAATTCATGTGTGTTGTGTGTTTCAATAGTTCATATTATTTTACTACTAAGTAGTGCTTCAGTATATGAATGTACAAAAGTTGGTTCATCCTTCCACCAGTTAAAAAGGACATTGGCTTATTTCTAGTTTTGGACAATTATAAATAAAGCTGCTATGAACATTCACATATACATTGTTATGTGAACATAAGTTTTCACTGTATTTGGATAAATAAATACCAAGAAGACTTTCTCTGTATATGGTAAGCACCTTATGTTTCCATTCGGTTAATAGTGTCTTTCACAAAGCAATAGTTTCTCATTTTGATTAAGCCCAACTTACTTTAATTTATGGATTTGGCTTTTCGTGTTATAACTAAGAACTCCTCACCTAGCTGAAGGCCCCAAAGATTATTCTCTTATATTTTTTCTACAAGTTTTATAGTTTTAAGATTATATTTAGTTCTGTGATCCATTTGGAGTTCATGATTGTATATGGTGTGAAGCATAAATCCAAGTTGGTTTTTGTTTTGCATGTAGAGATCTAGATCAAGTTCTTTAATAGGACTCATTTGAGGGTCAATGCTCCATTGTCCTCTTGCTTCAAGAGTTACTGTCTTAGAGGGGCAATACCAACTTAGTCTAAGACATATTTGTTTTTTTCTCCAGAGAACACTGGTATTCTCTCTTTAACAGCACTGTATTAAAATTTTATGATGATATACCCTAGTTTGAGGCCCTTTTATTCAAAGTGCTGAATAATTGTTGGGGGCATCAATAAAAACATTCCAGGAAGGTAATGTCTGCAGATGAAACAGATTCCAGGAAGATCTCTAACAGCATATGCAATGCATTAGTAAGAGCAAAGAAAAGAGAGGAAATGAACAAGAGACAAAAATAAGATGATCAGAAGCCTGGCATTCAAATAGCTGCATTAGACCCAGAAGAAACTTTCTAGGTGGCTCTTCTCTATAGAAAGTGAGCTGCATTCTCCATGTTAGTGGCCCAGGCCATATCACTCTTCATTCTGGCACTTAACAGAGAGGGGGTTAGGGAGAGCACTGACCAGAACCCAACCTAATGGCCAGTTCTGACTGTCCTAAGGTCTAGTCATCTAGACACCTATTTGAGGAAGGATGGTGAGAGAATAGTGGACTATGGAAATGCACGGGGAGAGCTGGGCAGCAGTAAGGAAAATTGTGCTTAGTGGTCATGATTTAAAGTGAGATAGGATAGCACAGCTGTGTGCTCATTTGTAGCCTTATTCATCTGCCCAGTGTGGGGGCAGAGTAGGTGGAAGGTGGGCCCAGTGCTCTTTCATGTATTAACTCGTGAAATCTTACAATTATTCGTTGCAATCATCCACTTAGTACCCATCACAAAACTTAACTCCAATTGTTATCCAGTCTCTACTCTAAGATCTCCCCAAAGTTAGTGTTTCCACAAACAAGAATCTAGGACTCTTCACAAATGAACAGCCCTGTTATCTGTCCATGTCTCCTGTGTCCTTATCCCTCACTTCGTTATCTTTTAAATGTCATGGAGCCCCTTCTCAGGAGAAAGGAAAATAATAGGTCAAGAAAACCACTGGCTCAGAGGGGATGCTATCCCCAGACCCGTGTCTACAGCAGCATTTGAAACACACCAGCAACGATGCAAGAGAGCAGGGTGTGGGAAGGAGCCAGATCAATCCTCCACCTGGCAAGGGCACTGAGATGGACAGATTGAATATCTGAGGAGGAGCCAGGGGAAGCCTAGTGGGTGACAGACACGTGTCATCCAATACCTCACTGTGTGCCTGTGTGCCATTTGAGGAAGACTGAAAGCAAAAATAGACCAGAGACTGTATGACCTTCCAGGATATATGACTCCCTTTGCACTTTGGGGACTCACTTGATCTCCAAGATGTATGTGGCTTGACTGTTTATCCTTGTTTCTCTCTGTTAGCTTCTCCAAGAAGCCTGTGGACTGGAGCTGAGCTGTGAAATGTTTGTTGCTGGCCTGTAGGAAGATGAGTACAAAAAGTAAGAGTAAGCATTCAAAAACACTTATAGGAATTTGACATTTCTGTGGTATTCAAACACATGAATTTTGCATTTTATATATTAATTGCTTCTTGACAGATTAGGATCTTTTAATTAAATCTGGTCTATCAGAAGTTCTGCTCAATAAAATATTGTCATCCCACCCCCAATTCCTGACAACTATGCACCTGCCCCCAGAATTCCCATGATTCTTGTTTGGTTGCTAACAGATTTGAGAGTAAGAGTATCAGATTGCCATTCATATTCTGTACATCCTAATCAAATGATCAGACAAATAGACAAAGACCCAGAGATTCTCATAGCTACTTCACTCTCCCCAGTGTCAGGGTTACTTCAAGATTTTCTGATTTTTGCCTACTCTACTAGCATACAGACCAGAGTCAGAAGATGTTTAGTGAGACCTGACAGCAGTCAGTAGAAGCAGGCCAGTCTAGGAGAAAAGACTGAAAGGGCTTTAGAGTGTAGGAATCTGGGTTCAAAACTTGGCCATAATACATGTTAGGTATGCAGAATGATACAAGTCACTTAGCTCTTCTAAGCTTCACTTTTTTCAAGTATGTCTAGAAAATAAAGATGCCTAAAAGTAAAATTAATTATAAACATAGTGAAATTAGAATAGTCTAATTTTAAGCATTGAGGAAATGTTATACAAAAGCTTAATGCCAGCTCACATCAGGTATAAAGAGAAATCACCCGTCTGATCGTTCTGATGTGTGAAGCACTTTCTTGAGCAGACAGTGAAGTTGAACTGTATAGAAGACTAATTTCCTATGTATTTTTCCACTGACATAAGGGATGCCCCTCCAGTGCCTGTGCTTGTCATAACCACATTACTGGAATACTGCCACTTAACTGGATAGCAAGAATCAANGTGAAGTTGAACTGTATAGAAGACTAATTTCCTATGTATTTTTCCACTGACATAAGGGATGCCCCTCCAGTGCCTGTGCTTGTCATAACCACATTACTGGAATACTGCCACTTAACTGGATAGCAAGAATCAAAAATAAGCAATCTATCTTAGTTTAGGTATCCTCCAAAGCAGCGACTGAGACAAGAACTTCAGTGCAGTTAATAAGTTTGGGAGGTTAACACTGCATGCAGCAGTGAAGAACTACAGAAATTATGATAGAGAAGGAGAAAAATACTTATACAAGGGTTCATTATCAAGGTGGGCACTGTGGATCATGAGGCCTTACTTCTGCCAGGACTAAGAAGATAATCTCCAAGAATAACCCATCTAAAATGCAGGAAGCAAGAGCTCCCATTGTTCATTGTTCAAGGGTTAACTTGAGGATGTGAACTCCCCTTCGTTTCCAGATGTCTATGAAGACGGGATGAGCAAGTGTCCATGGATATCCAGTAGCTTTGGGGAACCACTTCAGCAGAAAGGAAAGATGCCAAGTCTAGGCTCAATACAAGATGCCATCACTGAAAAGTGAATCAAATCTACATGGAGTTCTCTACCTTAGCTGTGGCTGGACTCAGAGCAGATACCAAAAGGATGCAAGTTGGAGTACAGAATGGATCTCCTATACAATCAGAACAGATCAAGATGTTTCCAGGAAAAAAACATAACTGTGGAACAACCTGACACATATAAACAAAGAACGCATTTATACCTCCACTGAGATTTTATGGCCTTAGATTAGGCATAAATATTCCCAATACACCAGCTGCTTATATTAGTTCTTGGTGTTCAAATATTTCTTTTTCTTAAAATTAAGATGTGTATATACACACGTCTTAATTCTTCCAGTTAAATAAAAATCTCAGCTATGTGAAACTCATGGGCATACACAGTTTGGTGAGTAAATCTTCTGGATGATTATGAGGTGATCCACTATAGCATGAATAGTTTTTAGTTGCACAAGCTAGGACAGAAATTTTTCATTAAAAATTATATAGTTCTGGATTTCTACTTCCTGCTGAAATGAATTAATAAGATCTGGATTTACCCTCTCACCTGAAACAACAACAACAATTGAATTCATTATATGAAGAAAAGGCTCTCAAGATTTTGAATATCAAGCAATGAAGTACAGTGATCCCTGAGAGAGAGGAAACAAATGAATTGAGCTCTGCTACTGCCATAGCTTACTGTAGGGAAAAAGTCACCATGCTTCGGTACATGGAGAAGGAAACTATACCGAGCGCAGACATCTCTCTATGTTGAGGAGATGGAACCGGGGGTCTAAGGAAGCCAAGGTGGCTAGAGATTACACATCAGAGTACTGCAAAGGGAAGCGCTACAAAGAGAATCCTGGAAATCTGCAGAAGTTACCCTCAAGTATTCAATTGAATACTAACGGCACATTTACATGGGGAAACTACTGTAGCCTAGGGAATGAAACACCTGAAAGAATTAGGGGGACCAACCCCTAAAGTTCAAACAGGCCAGGGATAATGCCTCTTCCCAACAGCCAGAGTTGCAAACCATATAAATTATGGGTCATCAGTAGAGCATTGTATCACTATAGGGAAAAATTAACCTTAGACTAAATGCT
>NW_007730479.1:170408-171126 GCF_000696425.1 Galeopterus variegatus | reverse complement strand
TCTCTCTCTCTCTCTCTCTCTCTCGATACATACACTTACACTCTCTCTCTCTCTCTCTCTCACACACACACACACACACACACAAAAGATACTTCAAAAAGTTTATGGAAAAATGGAGTTAAAAGATAATATGAATCTTTCCATTAACTTTTTGAAGACCCCTTATGTGTGTATGTGTGTATAAAATGTAATTTCTAGAGATGAAAACTATAATTTGTGAGATGAAACATTCACTGGATTTGGTTAACAAGAGATAAGACTTTGCAGATGAAAAGTTGGTATACTTGGAGTCAACACAATAGATACTAACCAAAATTTGAAAAAGAAAATAAAAAAAAAGACTGGAAAAAATGAACGGAGTATCAGTGAACTGTAGGACAACCACAAATAGCAAAATATACATGCAATGGGAGTCTCTGAAGAATAGGATGAGGTGAGGACAGAAAAAAATTAGAAGAAATAATACTTAAAAGTTTCCAAACTTGATGAAAATGACAAAACACAGATCCAAGTAATTCAAAGCATCCCAAGAACAATAAAAATGACAAAATCTCCATCAAGGCACATCATATTTACATTGCTCAAGACCAATGATAAAGAGATACTCTAAAACAGAAACCCAAAACCAATTAAACAAGCAAAAAACAGCTAGGAAAAAGACAAATGAGGTAAATAAGGAGAAAGAAAAGAAAGATGGCAGATATAAGAAACAATGCAT
>NW_007730479.1:167920-169368 GCF_000696425.1 Galeopterus variegatus | reverse complement strand
GAATTACTCTAATCAAAAGAAAACTTCAATGATTCTATTAATATTGAACAAAGCAGATTTCAGAACAAATAAAGGTACCAGGAATAAAGAGAGTTATTTTATAACAATAAATGAAGCAAGAAATGAAGAGTATGTAACATACCTATGCTTTATTCACATAATAACAAGAGTGTCAAAATAAGTAAAAGAAAAACGACATAAATAAAGATAACCACAGTTATAGTTAGAAATGTCTATATTCCTCTTTCAGTAATTTAAAGAACAATTAGACATAAAAATAGTAAGGTCATAGAAGACCGGAGCAGCACTATTAAACAATTTTCCCAACTTGGTGTTTATAGAACACTCCACTCAAGAAGAGCAGTATATTCCTTCTTTTAAAATGCCAACAAAGCATTTACCAAAATAGACCATACACTGGTCCATAAAACATTGTCAATAAGTTTAAAAGAACTGAATTTATAGTATGGTAAAAGGATTTGACTTATAGTACATTCTTTTACCACTATGGAGATAAATTTGAAATCAGTAACAGAAATTTATTTGGAAGATCCTCAAATATATAAAAACTAAATGAAGCACTTTTAAATAATGCATAGGTCAAAGAAGCAATCAAAAGAGAAATTAGAAAGTATCTTGAACTAAAAAAGCATGAAAAAAAATATATTGAATTTGGAGGAGAAAGATAAAGGAGTATTAAGACATATTTTTATTGGAATAACCCATATTAGAAAAGAAGAAATGTTCAAAATCAATGACTTCAGCTTTTGCATTAAAAAACTTAAAAAGGAGCCATTGAGAGGCAAATAAGCAATATAGAAAATAAAAGATACCAAAATGGAAATCAGTAAAATGGAAAATAGAAAAGCAATAGAAAAAAATCAATGAAACCAGAAGCTAGTCTGAGATCATGGAAACTGTTAAACCTCTAGCCAGACTGAGAAAGAGCAAAGACAGAAGACACAAATTGCTAATATCAGGAATGAGGGAGGTGACCACTATAGAGTCTACAGATGCTAAAAGGTTAATAGAATACTATACCATTTTCTGTCAATAAATCTGAAAACTTAGACAAGCTGAAAGACACACACTATGAAAGATCAATCAAGAAGAAATAGATAACCTGAATACTTTTATATTTAATAAAATAGTTTAATTTTTACTTTAAAAGCTTCCCACAAAGAAATCTCGAGGCCCAGATGACTTTACTGCTAAGTTTTGCTAGACACTTAGAGAAGAAATAATATTGATTCCACACAAACTCAGAAAATTGAAACAAACTCATTCAATGAGGCTGGCATTACCTTGCTACCATAACCAGAAAAGACACTCAAAGAGAAGAAAATACAGACCAACATGCTTCATGAAAATAAATTTAAAATTTAATAAAATTTTAGCAAATTGAATTAAAAACTATAGCAAAGGATAACACATCATAACCAAGTGGG
>NW_007730479.1:164101-167411 GCF_000696425.1 Galeopterus variegatus | reverse complement strand
GGGTTTATCACAGGAAAGCAGGGTTTAACATTTCCAAATCGATCAGTGTAATTCAACATTAATACATTTAAAAGCAAACAAAAAGATCATCTCAGTAGATATAGAAAAAGCATTTGACAAACTGCAATGTCTATTACTGATAAAAACTTTGAGCAAGTAAACATCTGAAGGAAAGTTTTCAGCCCAATAAAGGGCATCTATGAAAATACTATGGCTAATATCATAAGCAATAATGAAAAAAACAGTGTTTCTCTGCTAAATTCAGGAACATGTCAAGGATGTCTGTTCTCACCACTTCTATTCAATATTATACTGGAGTTTCTAGCTAGGAACACAATGCAAGAAAAAGAAATAAAAGGTATCAAAATGGTAGAAGAAGAAGTAAAACTTTTTATTTACAGACAGAATCATTGTCTATTTAAGAAATCCTATGGAAGGTACAAAAAGCTAATAAGTGAGTCTAGCAAGTTTACAGGATAGAAGATTAATGTACAAATATCAATTATATTTCTATATACTTTTAGTGAACAATTAGAAATTGAAATCAAAATAGTACCATTTATAATAGCATCAAAATTACAAAATTCTTCACATATATCTCACAATAAATATGCAAGATTTGTTCGCTGAAAATTACAAAACATTGCTGAGAGAAATTAAAGACCTAAATAAAAGGAAAAATATGGTGTTTTTATGTTAGGATATAATTTATCCTCAAGTTGATCTTTAGATTCAAAGGAATTCCAATTGAAATCCTAACAGTCTTTTTTTTCTTTATTTTCTAGAAATTGAAACTCTGACTCTAAAATTCATATGGAAATACAAAATAACAAGAATAGCAAAATATCTCTGGAGGAAATGAAGAAAGTTAGACAATTTGCACAACCTGACTTCTAAATTTGTTATAAAGCCATAGTAATAAAGACAGTTCAGTACTGGCATAAAGAGAGACAAATAGTTCAATGGAACAAAATACAGAGTCCAAAAATAGTCTCACACATATACGGTCAATGATTTTTTAAGAAGTTGCAAAGGCAATTTAGATTATCTTTTCAACAAATAGTGCTGAAACAATTACATATTTATGTGCAAAAGACAACCTTTCATACTCATACAATACACAAAAATTAACTTAAAATGGATGACACACCTAAATATAAAACCTAAAACTATCAGACTGCTTGAAAAAAAACAAAAGGAAAAAACCTCTGTGACCTTGGTTTAAGCAAAGATTTCTTAGATACAATACGAAGTGCATGATTCATAATAAAAAAAAAATAGGATTTCATATAAATTAAAGACTTCTACTTTTAGGAAGACACTGTTTACAGAATGGAAAGATAAGCCACAGGCTGGGAGAAATGATTTACAAGTAGCATATCTGATAAGGACTTGTATTTACAGTTTATAATGTATCCTCAAATCTCAATAAAAAGAAAACAGACAGCCCATTAAAAATTGGCAGAAAATTTAAACAGATACTTCACTGAAGAAGATATATGAATGGCAAATAGTACATAAAAACCTGCCTGGCATCATTAGTCATTAGGTAAATGCAAATTAAAGTTACAAGGAGATACCTGTACACACTTATTACAATGTCTAAAATTAAAAAGATTGAGCATACCAAGCATTAGTGAGGATGTGAAAGAACTTTAATTCTCATACCCTGATAATGAAAACATGTTGTAAAACAGTATGGCAGTTTGTTCAGAATTAAGCACACACTTACCATACAATCAAGCAATAGCTCTCCTGGGTACTTATGTTAGAAATTATTATTTTTCCTCCCTCTGAGTCTCTAAGCATTCTGAGGACAAGAACGGCCTTACTTCCACTGTATCTCTAGCACCCAGCACAGTTCTTGGCATGTGGTTGGCATCAGATGAACTTATAAGCAAACTCTGAAGGTGGTGAAGGTCATATAGAACAAGAGATTAGGTAGCTCTAAGCTTAAGAAACACCAATAGGAAATGTTCCAAATCTTAACTGTGGTGGTACTTACGAGAGTAAATACATTTGTGACAACTCATTGAAGTGTACACTTAAAATGAGTGTGCAGTTTATTGTATATCAATTTTATTTCAGTGAAGCTATTTAATAAAATTGCATAGTTCTCTGCCATCTTAAACTCTGTATGTGAATAAACTTGCCTTTTTCTTACCAACTCAGGATAATTATTATGTATGTTAACCACATTTTAGGGTCACAGTATACAGATGATATCAGCATCTCTAACGTTAATTCGGTCTGTCTACCCACGCAAATGATCCTAGGCTTCTGTGGTTTGTGAAATTTTGTTTCAGCTTCTTATAGCTTATTTGTTGTCTGTGACTTCAAATATCAAAATTTCTGTCTTTTGATTTATTGCTTTAAAATCTGTCATAAAAATGGAACTCCTATCATTCAGTAAAAGTCAATCAAAGATTACAGGAGCATGTGTTGAGGCCAATAAAGTGAGGATCAAATTCTGACCCTGTCACTTACTGGCTGTGGATCTCAGGAAATTTATTTTACTCAAGCCTCAGTTTCTGCATCATGAAATGGAACTACTAATGGTTCATTCATAGGTTTGGTTGGGAGGATAAATAGAGGATAAACAAAACACTGTACTGTATATGCAAGGTCTAGTACATAGTAGAGAGTCCCAAGTGTCACTATCCAGACAGCCATGTGGAGGGAGGTAGTGAAAGATATTTAAAGAGGTTTCTATAGACAGGACTGCTATAGTCACTCCACGAGAATACAGTCATATGGTAATTACTATAAGGTAGTCTGGGAAAGCAGATTGCCTCTGTGCCCAGGAAGAAGAAGAAATGAAGTCTTGGTCAACGGCTATGATGCTTCCACCACATTCCCTGTGTAAATTAAGAATGAAGGTCTGAGGAACACTCCAATGAGTTTCAGTGTATAGTTCTTAGTAATATCTATGTGCTATATAGAACCTATATTGGGGCTATATTTCAGAGATCTCAGGTTGATGGTATATGAATTCTTATCACATGACATGTTATCACTCTAATAAAACTATAGTAACCACCCTCAGTGTGGACATCATCATTAGCTACAATTTCTTGAATGCCAACTTTCCAAAAAGCATTGGACTGAGCATTTTGCCAATGTTGTCTCATCAAGTTCTACTTCAGAGTGTAGAATTCTTAGGGACAGAAGACATACCTTATTTTCTTCCTTGTAAGTCTACCAGTATTGAATAGAGTAAAAATAGGCTATGATTGACATATTTTGAAAGAATGAATATCAGAAACAGAATCTCTTAAATAACCCCTTGGAAGTCTACCTCAGTCTTTCT
>NW_007730479.1:161470-163698 GCF_000696425.1 Galeopterus variegatus | reverse complement strand
AAATGTGAACTGGAGTTGAAAGAGATGAGCAGTCAAATTAAGTGTAATGTAAAAACAGATTATTAAGATTAATAATGAAATTATTTATTCTTTTGGCTAGCTGGATATATTGCATTAAAAAATAAAGGTCAAATTCTAATCTTGTTATTTGTTTTTAAACTATTTTACTTAATATAATTTGTCAAGAATATTTATGTCTCTGGAGAAAATAGAATAATAGATATTTACAAGAGGTTCCTTAAAAGGTGTCTCACTAAATTAAAACACTTAAAGGAGAACCCAAATACAATACTTCTAGACATAAAAATTCCTTCTAAAAATTTACAAAATATGTTCATTTATTTTTGTTAGTTATCAGGATGTTCTGTTTCTTTCTCCCCTTTTTACTACTATACTGGTATATAGATGGTCCAGGGTCATGTACTACCAGCAGTTCTTACTATATGTGGGTGAACATATTTTCTTTCTTGCACTTACCATTCTTGGATTCCTTCATATTTGTTTTTAACTACAAATTGTTATTTCCATCTTGTTAAAATTATTTTAATACAGTTTTAAATCCAGTATTCCAAATTGTGAAAAGTCACTCCACTCAAATGAATTATTCTGATAATTTAATGAAGAACCAGATTGTGAAAGTCTTTTCATGTTATATCTAAGGTTTTCAATTTTATCTTGAAGACAACCAGGATCTCTTGAAAAATTTTAAGCAGTAGAGCAAAATAGATAGCTTATTGCTTTAGAAATTTGATAAAACCTGGTGACTAATTATGTATAGTGATGAGCCAGAAGGATGAGACTCGGAATTACTTCAGTACTTCTGGCTTCAGTATCTGTGTATATGGTGAAACCAGCCATCATTGGTGGGAAGGCTATGTGGAAAAGTGCTAATACTGGATGCAAAACGGCCCACTCGGCTTGTGACACTGAATTTGTGATATCTATACATTTCTTTCAGGTAGATGTCTGTTCAGAAATGCTGCTTTGAAATTCAGCATCAACAATTTAGCAGTCTCATCTGCTAAAATTCTCCCATGCTTTGTATTGGGTTTTTTTGGCATTGCTCTCCTGGGTTTCTTCCCACCTTTCTTGTGTTGGGCTCTTCCTCCTTAACCAGTGAATATTGTAGAGATTCCCCAGGGTCCTGACTACAGGTCCTTTCTCTTCAGATGTCACTTCTCACTGTGTGATGGAGATGCAATGAGAAGCCTGAAGGGCCTGTATTGAGACAACTCCCTCAACAAGGGAGAAACAAGGTGCAGCCCTGAGTCGGTATTGGCTTCAGCTTTTATTGTAAAGGCAAGGAAATACAAGAGAAAAAAACAACTTAATCAATTATTTATCAAAGGAACAAAAAGAAATTGGCTATGGGGCAATCTCTGGAAAACATCTTCAGAAACAAAGGAAAGGGAGGAAAGCTGGATAAGAAATGACCTTAACATTCTTATCTGATCTAGCAGAAATTATTAGCTGTTTTCAGCACTTAGGTTCTGCATAAGTGCATTTAGGACTTTTGCCCTTTGTGCACTCCCTTTTCTTTGTCAAGCCTATGTGTTCTCACATACAGAGATCTCATCCTCATCAATGGCCTCTGCTACCATCTTGGGGACACAATAATTGCAATGTAGGAGAAGTAATATAGGAAAGCTTGGGGGCAGAGAACTGGAACAGAAATCAGGACAGAGTGAAGTCATGGAAGTTTCTAGTGGAAATTTTGAAAAATTAGCTCTCAACAGCCTAAAGTCATACATAGAAATCAGGAAAATACGAACTAGAAGCTATCCTTTGTTGGGAAAATTATACTTCCTTTATCAGAACAAAGTCAGATTGCAGTGTGCAGGGCTCAAGCCGTATTACAATGGGTAGAAGAGTAAATGCATATGGGGGGAGGATAAGGAAAGGAGACAGTGTAAGTAGATTAATCTGCAAACAAGAATGGTAGGGAGTAAAGGAAGGGCTGGAATAGAAGCTGAACCTATTGTATTCCAGCATTTATATCTTCAGTAATATATGCTAAGTAAAACATAAATAAATATCTTCACTGAAAAGCATTTGAGACTAACAAGATCATTTCTTTCTACCAGATTGGCTACTAAAAAGAAAAACTAGACAGAGTGTCTTCATATGTCTTTGCTTAAATTTTTTGTTTGTTTTTGTTTAACACACAAAAAAATAAAGCTCCCCATTTATTAAATCTGATGAGGAATGGTCTCAAAAACACAACCTAG
>NW_007730479.1:160208-160905 GCF_000696425.1 Galeopterus variegatus | reverse complement strand
GGTGTCTTCATATGTCTTTGCTTAAATTTTTTGTTTGTTTTTGTTTAACACACAAAAAAAATAAAGCTCCCCATTTATTAAATCTGATGAGGAATGGTCTCAAAAACACAACCTAGATAACCTGAAAATTTTAACATAATGTGGTAAGAACTAAGATAGCTGTGGGTGCAGTGAGCATGGCGACTCTTAATCCAACCTAATGTTTTGGGCGGAGGTATACTGAAGCCAGCCTTGAAGGATAAATACATATTAGCCAAAAGCAGAAAGAGGGTACTCAAGACAGAGAGAGTAGTCCAAGAAAGTTACAGATGTGTTACAGAGCATGTCACTTGAGTGGCATCATAAACACCATTGATTTACTGAAACATAATGTACAAATCATGGGAGCAAACCCTGAAGAAAATAAAAGCAAGCTTATGGAGAGCCTCATATGTCATTATAAGGAGCAAAACTTTATAAGCAATCATAGTTATTAAAGATGTTAAAGTATTGGAGTAACATGATTAGAGTTGCATTTTTAGAAGACCAATCTTGTTGCAATGAAAAGGAGGCAAGACCGGGGGAAAGGAAAAAAGTTAGGAGGGTATTATAATAACAGAGGTGAGACTATGAAGGCCTGATAGATCTATGTGATAGAAATGGACATAGACGAAGGATTAAAGATCTATTCACATGTTGGGAGAAGTCAACAGTGTTA
>NW_007730479.1:156278-160167 GCF_000696425.1 Galeopterus variegatus | reverse complement strand
CATCATAAACACCATTGATTTACTGAAACATAATGTACAAATCATGGGAGCAAACCCTGAAGAAAATAAAAGCAAGCTTATGGAGAGCCTCGTATGTCATTATAAGGAGCAAAACTTTATAAGCAATCATAGTTATTAAAGATGTTAAAGTATTGGAGTAACATGATTAGAGTTGCATTTTTAGAAGACCAATCTTGTTGCAATGAAAAGGAGGCAAGACCGGAAAGGAAAAAAGTTAGGAGGGTATTATAATAACAGAGGTGAGACTATGAAGGCCTGATAGATCTATGTGATGGAAATGGACATAGACGAAGGATTAAAGATCTATTCACATGTTGGGAGAAGTCAACAGTGTTAGGTGATGAATTGGAGGTGACCAGTGAGTGCAGAAGTGTAGGATAACTCGTGGGTTTCTGGTGTTGGTGGCTTGGTAGATGACAACATCATGAATCCATAAAGTATAACAGGAAAAGGAGTGAATTTGAATGGAGGGGAAGAGCAGAAGGTGGTGAATTTTATTTGAACCTGTTAAGTTTAGGGTGTCTGTGGAACTTTCAGGCAGATTTGTCTAGCAGGCCTTTGGATAGATAAACCTTAAACGTAGCTGAGAGGTCAAATGTGAAGATACGGATCTGGAAATTATCACTATTTTAATGTTACTTAAAACCATGAGAATGAATAAGAATGCTCTACTAATGCAAAATAATCATGTATGTCTTTCACACTTACCATTCAGGTTCCCCTTTTCTTCCTTCTTTCACAACTATGCTTCATTTAATGGGACTTTACCTGTTTGACCATGTTGTGGTCTAAGAGGAATACCACTGTATTCATTTAACCAGAGCAGCGGTAACTGCTGGATTGAAGCCCTATTTGTCCATGCTTTCCAATTACCTTTTCTTATCAACACATTTCCTGACTTAGCCAGCTTTGAGTTACCTTCTCCAGAAGTAGATATACTTTTCTGTGCTTCTTCTACAGTGAGGGCTCTCATGCCACCTGCTACTAATAGGGTGCGCCCAAGGGTCAGGTAAGCTCTTCGTATCAGTTTCCTAGGGCTGCTGTTACAAATTACTACAAACTTGGTAGCTTAAAGCAACACAAATTTATTCTCTTATAGCTCTGGAGGTCAGAAATCTGAAATCAGTTTAACTGGGCTAAAATCAAGATTTTAGCAGACCAGCACTGTTTTGGACGCCCTAGGGAAGAATCTTTACTTTTTCTGTCTTCTAGAAACCTCCTGTGTTCCTTTGCTCGTGACGGCCTTTCTCCATCTTCAAATCACATCACTCCAATCTCTGTTTCCAACACCCATCTTTTTCTTCTACCTTTGACTTTCTTGACTTCCTCTTATATGGATTCTTGTGCTTACATCAGGCCCATCAGGGTAATCAAGCATAACCTCCCTATCTCAGGATCTTTAACTAATCACACTTGCAAAGTCTCTTTTATCATGTAAACTAACATTCACTGGTCCCAAGGATTAATTAAGATGTGGACATCCTTCCACGGCCATTATTCGGCTGCTATTTTGTGACTGTAGAAATAAACACAGTGGACTAGCCCTGGCTTGCAGTAGTGCTTACGGACAGGATGCTTATGTAAATAAGGTGATAGGCCAAAGGATAGATATTTAAACATTAAAAAAAAAAATCCCTAACTGAAAACAAGCTTATGAACAAAGTTAAAAAGTGCTATCAGTTTTACTTACACAACATCAGTTTGTTTCCAAGTGACTATAAGAATTATAATGTAAATTTAATAGTCAATGTAACAGATAACTTGTATTTATCTTTTTTTTTTTTTTTTTTTTGTCCTCAGCATCAATTCCTCCTTCTTAGTGCCCTGGTCTTATTTTGAGGATTTACCAATCCCCAATCATATGTACTTTTGAAAGGGTGGTGAATCCAGGTGCCTGTCTTCCATCCTGGAAGTCAAGGAACTAATGTTTCCTTTCCCCATGATGGGTCTGCCACAGAGTCAGTTTGTGTCAAGGTGGGCTACTCAGATGCTCAACTCTGTGATTCTGAATCTTGATCCAGTAATGGGAAGTTAGAAGAAACAACTGGCATTTACTCATGTTGACTGGGCAGCACCAAACCAAACTGCTCTCTTTCCTACTTTCTAGCCGGCCAGGACTGCCTCATACCCTGTGTGTTTCCAAGACTGCTTTCCAGCCCTCTCTTTAATTCTGGAAACTTTCAATATCTTTCCAACAAATTCTTTCCACTTAAGTTAGCCAAATTTGGTTTCTGTCACTCACAGTCAGAAAACCCTAGCAATAGTATAGTATTACATAGATCTTATCATTACTTGGTTAAATCAACCATAAGAATTTTGTAAGAAAACTGATTTTCCACTTAAGTAATTTTACTCACTAAAGTCAAGTAATTTGAGTGAAGTCCCAAAAATTATATTAACCTTCTTATACATGTGACATCATTAAGAATTCTGTGTATTAAACATGTTTATAAATCTGGAAAGGCAAGGTAGTTGCCTTTTCTATATTCTGAAGGCTACTTTCACATGTCAGTAATTTGCCTTTTCATGGAATCTGATTTGAAGCCTAAGTGTCACTATACAGTAATTCTGGAATCATCTGAGAATATCATTTAGAGCATTGTTAAAGCATTGCTGACATGGTACTAAAATGCTGAGAATTTACTTCCATTTTGTTGCTTAAAAATTTCTTCCACTCTTTAATGGAAAATCACTCAGTGAAATTGGGGAAGATATTATTTATCTGAGTCATATTTTTATAGGAACTGCTTTTCACTTTCCTGCATTTTTAGAAGTGTTTCTTTAAAAAGGATATTCTATTAATATTTATAATTAGATATCACACAAAACAGATGCTAAGTCTTATGCTATAACTTGTGGGTACAATTACATAAAGAAGATTCCATACTTCCTGGCATAATGTTTTCTCTGGGGGCTGTGAACACAGGACATTCTCTATGAAGACACCATTTCTTTTTTGAGTAGAGGAAAACTAAGACGGTGATTAACCATGATTATTTTAACTATTTTAACATTAGCTCGTAAGTGGGTGGAGCAAGAGCTCACTAAAAACTTGATTGACTTGACCCACATCTCAGTTCACCTAATTCCCACCTTTATCCCTCTTCTTACTTTGGAGCAGGGTGGATTCTTCCCATTTTCAGAGCTTGTAGAGCCTCTGTGAAGGGGCCTGGCTTCCAAGAGTACTTGGGGTGGATAGTGGGGAGTTTATTCAGGTCAGAGGACAGGAGGAAAAGGGATTCGTTTCATCTTTCTAATCGCCTTTAGGCCCATTCCAATATGCACTGGTGTAATATGTATTGTGCAATCTACTCCAAACCGTCTCCTGAGAGCCCTGGTTCTAGCTATGTGGAAACTGAGGCGTTGAGGAATAACGGTTTGAAAGTAAGGGCACTGTGTTGGAACGTCGGTACCTGAAAGTCTGAAGCTCTTTCTACTACTCCGTCTCCTCCCTGGAGATGACTTCTTCAAAAATTCTACCCGGGATCCTGAGGATGGAGAGGAGAGGTCTGCAAACCCTCTGCCCGCCAACTTGATCTCCTGTGATAGAGTGTTATGATTCTGCTTTCCTCCCTTAGAAAACGAGGTTGGGGACAGGAGAGGAGGGGAACGTTTCATTCTCCAAAGATGCTGCGCAAGGGAGTCTATGGGTCACGCCCACTAGTAGGTGGCCGCCTCTCGGTTCCAGCCCAGGGATGCCGGGCTTTCCCCTCGGTCCGGGGCGAGCGTCCTCGCCACCCAAAGGCTGAGCGGGCAGCAGCCCCCTGCCGGGCGCTCGCTTCGGGAGACGCCGGCGCCTCCCCGCGGCCTCGGCGCACGTGCCCGGCTGGGGCCGGAACCGGCGGCCGCGCCGTAGTAGCTGGGGCGG
>NW_007730479.1:145229-155278 GCF_000696425.1 Galeopterus variegatus | reverse complement strand
GGGCATTCAGGGAATGTAATGAGCGGGGCCGGAGCCGGGACGGAACGGGGACCTCTGTTCGGGGCTGGGTGACAACAGATTGCACTTTCATGGAGGGGCGGCTGCAGCTGCGGGAGGGACCTTGGCGGGGCCGCGCGGCGAAGACCCTGCCTTCGGGACTCCGGCTGTCGCGCTCTTCGCGGAAGGCGAGCTGTCCCCGCGGTAGCCCCGGCGGCCGTGGCAAGCGGCGGCCCGCGGCTCGGGGGCCCGCGCTGGAGACACTGAGCGCCCGTGCCCGGCGTCGCGCCTGCCCCGGCTGCCGGGCTCGCCTCCCGCCCGCCCGGACAGTGGCGCTGCGGAATTTTCTGTCCGAGAAGGGGAGAGCGTGCGGAGGGGAAGGGGTTGGAGGTGGCAAGGCGGCCAGGACGGGGACGCTGGTGGGTGAGATGGTAGGTCCTTTATGGCCGCAGGCGAGACACTCCACCCCTCGCTCCTGACACAGTGAGACTGGCTCCGGGTTGTGGGGGGTGGATGCTCTCCGCCTTCGGCATAACCCGTGAAGTTAGGCAATTAAAATGAGGAGAGACATAATAAAAGTAACAATTAAAGACAGATCTTTAGCTTTTATGGTCTTCATGAATGGCTTCCTACAAGTGGTGATGGATCAATCCAAGGTGTAGCGAGACACTGGAATGAGAAATGCTTAGAACTAGGAAAGCGATTTTAGGACCAAAGGCAAGCATCTTGCAAATTATTTTTATCACAAAGAAGCTGTTCTAAAAGGAACAGCCATTTGACTGTTATTTATAGCACAATTTCAGTTCAGGAAGCAACTTTCTATTGGCCTAGGTCATTTTGCACGTCTAGCAATGCTCTTTATTCCAGCTTAAACGGAAATGACATGGAGGCATGAAATGGTCCACGTATCCTAATTTATCTAATGTCAAAAGAATAAAGGTTTTTTTTGCTTAAGTTTTTGAAAAGGAAATTCAAACCCACAAAGAAATATTGAGTATATCTATGTAAAAATGTATAGAATTTAAAAGTTTAGGTTATAAAATCTGCCCTTGGTTCAGAAAGTTCATGCTCTGGCACGAAACAAAAAAGTTAATAGAAATCTGGTGTCAGTACTTTGTTCTTAATTTCCTTTGGATTTAGTAGTTCAGTTTAAAGTTGCTAAAGTGAAGTCACTGCCTGGAACTATTTCTAGTTTCAGGTCTAAAATTCCGTGACTATTTTTTAACAAACTGTCTCAAGAGAAAATGTTGGTTACCTGTATGAGAAAAGAATGTGCTTGCAAATGTAGGAAAGGTTTAAAAAATTTCCATCTGTCTCTCTATTTCTCTGTATATTTTTATTCTCAGATACTTTGCAAATATAATATTTTACCTCAAAAATTACAGACAATGTAAATATTGGCAAAAATGACTTGGTTAACAGATTCTTTAAAAAACTATGAAGTAATTTTCTGACAAAACTCTTCAAATCACATGCAAGCAACTGTGCTTTGGGGGAATTTTATGTACATGTTTTCCCTGTGGGAACGTTTCACAGGTTAGCTTCTTTAATTTCCCCTTCAACATAAATTTTGTTCTGCCAGGATTAAAAACTTGATTATGCATATTAGTGGTTAATGAAAGCAAATGGAAACAAGACCTACTCCCAAAATATTCTGTAGCCTATGTAGAGAAATAGCTTAAAACTAACAGTGGTGTTCTACTTTCGAAATCCTTCTAAGCTTAATTTTCCTATTGAATCAAACTTGGAAATAGAAATTGCGTGCACTTTGATTTAATTCTATTAGATGTGTATGCCTTTGTTACATGTAGCCATCTTGATTGATTTTTAAAAATATAAAATTAAAACTGGGAAGCAGGGAACTTGTTTTACAAAATAACCATTTAGAGATAAGTGGCCTATAATAGTTTCAACTATAACATTTAGGATGAGCACCATATTCTTTGAAAAGCAACTCTTTTGGAAACAAAGAATTCAGTGTTTTGATTTTGACTTCACATATTCCAAATTCAGGAAGAATAGTAAAATGCTATCTAATGGGCATTTCTATGGTAGAATTTCTATGTTCAGCTCAAATTCACATTATGTTACCTTCATGATCATTCCCACAAATTGTTTCACCCTTTATCGGAGACAAGGGAATTGGTTTCCTCTTAGGAAGCATCCAATCAGAAGACTTTCAGGAGAACTTCATCTCTATAGAAACCACGCTTACCTCTTTTTTCTTAATTTAAGGAAATGATGTAGTTGTAAGTTCTTTTGTTTCTTTTCTCTTTTTCCTCTGGTAATTATTTAAAATAGGAAGGCTAAAAGGACTTCTGAAAAACCTAAACACTCCCCCAATCCCCACCTCCCATATTTATAATCTATGCCTTATATCTATGGTATGTTGGTCTCTGTACATTTTTTATTTTAAAGGAAGACTATCACAACAGGGCCCCTTTGCTAGCATTCTAGAAAACCTTTGTGTTGTCTGAAAAACCTAAACACTCCCCCAATCCCCACCTCCCATATTTATAATCTATGCCTTATATATATGGTATGTTGGTCTCTGTACATTTTTTATTTTAAAGGAAGACTATCACAATAGGGCCCCTTTGCTAGCATTCTAGAAAACCTTTGTGTTGCTGAGATGCTTAAAGGTTCAGATACCTCATGTCCTGTGCCATCTCTTATATTTTCTAAGATCCTGAGTGCTTGTAGTTCTCTATTTTCAGAGAGAAGAATAATTACAGTAATTACAATGGGACCCAAAGGCTTTCTTCCTTTTTTTTTTTTTAATCATGGAGAATTTGTAGGCTGATTCCTGTTTCTGCCTAATGAATGTGACTTCCTTTGGACATGTGGTCTATTGTGAATTGCCAAAGATGTTCCTAGAAAGGTGAAAAACATTTTTCTACCACAAAGGGGGATTTAGAAATAGTCCTCTGCCATTCACTTGAATTTATCAAACACCCAAACATAACCCTTGTATGAGATAACAGGTACAAATTCCTTTCCTACCATATCTGTTTGGCTCGTACAATATACATGTACTACCTCCTTCTCCATAATCCTGCAGCACAAACCTACAGAAGCAAAACACGTGATTGAGAACAAGAAAAATGGGAGGTGGATATGAGGCAGTGAAAAAGGTGAAGGACCTCCCTTTGATGTCTTCTGTTCCTTATTCTGGTGACACTGAGGTTAGTGTTGCATAGGAGATGTGTCAACCCAACAATTCTACCACCTTCTTTCATTCCAGTAAATGGTAGGGGCCAGATGACTATGGTATAAGTAAGAAACCAGGGATATTTTCTTCCTTTATTGACAAGATTTTTTTCTTGTTGGTGTTACTGTTTTCTCCTTCCTGTAGGAGTTAATGATTACCGGGTAACAAATGACATCCCAGTTAGGAAAACCAGCTAACACACAGGAAGCCCTCTAGATACATGATCCTTAGATCTTTGGCTCAGATCCTTGGACCTTTTTCTGGGTAGATGAGAACCAGCAAAGCTGGGATATGATTGACCCATTTGATATCACGTTGTGAACTAGATAGCAGTGCCTGGAATATACTAGGAAGATGCAGACCCACCCTCCTTCCTCTTCCTAGGATTTGCCAGAAATGAAACTGTCCACTTTCATATTATCATACTTTGCTTATCTGTTGTCACTGACAATTTCTGTGTTTTCTCTCAATGTCTTCCTGTCAGATTTGTAAGCAACAACAGAAACGCTAGCCATAATGACCTCCCCACTCTTGCCAGGTTTTCTTAGTATTCAGCAGAGCGGTGGTCTTGTTGAAGCCATGGAGAAGCAATTAGAAGGGGAGGGGTTCGCTGTGACTTGCTTATATCCCTGGCCCTGCATCTGAATCTCAGAGGCACCAGGAGGGTTCAGAGACGTTTAAATGACTCCCTCGGGCAGCTTGTGGGAAGGTCTCTCTGGGAGCATTTCCAGCTCTACTGCTTTACTCCCTGACACGGTTTTGGCTAATTTGAAAACATCTGCTAGAGTAACTTCCCTTTTAATTCTACTACTGGAGAATGTTTATTAGTATGGGATAGGAGGACTGGCATTACCCCTCACGATTATACCCTTTCCCTGGGGACCCTTTCTTTCTTGGTTTCAATTTCAGTGTAAACTCAGCGAGAAGTCTATTTCTGGACTATCCTTGCTAGATATCACTGATATTTCTTTGCAAAGCACATGCTGCAGTTTTAAAGGAAAATGTCATTTTTATCTTGTCTCAGACTTTGCAAACAACTGTTCTTTGGTATGATTCATCATACTATACTAGCAAAAAGGCAGAGTGCATTCACTCCTTTCAAAGCTATTGTCCTGTAGACATTAACCCAGAAGGCAAAGTAACCTTTTCATTCTTTTAAGCAAATGTGTGCTTTTCCACTTAGAGTTGGGGAGGGGCAGCAGATGAATCAGTAACACAATTGGAAGTTTATTGTGTGAACCCTTGCTTAGGCAGTTCAGGGAAGACTCACTTATCCCGTGGTGTCTGTGAAGCTGCCTAAAAAGTCTACCTTCTCTCCTGAAACACTGTTTCTCACATTGTTTTCTCATACCTAGACCTTAGCTGAAAAGTCATTTAATCAGTGAAGCTTTCCAGCTGAGTGCAGTATTAGCACTTTATATTTTTTTTCATGATCCTTTTACAGTAAATAATGATGTTTTGACTTGTGATTGTCCGATTGCCTGCCTTCCTCTCTGAACTGTGCATTCCATGAGATGAACTAAATATAGCATGTTCACCAAATGTCATTGATGCCTAGCACAGCACCTAGCACTTAATAAGTGCTCAGTAAATACTGGTTGACTGACTGAATGAATACACAATGAGTGAGTGCAGATCTGTATTCCAGCTGTGCAAGGACTACAAGACTCTGAGGGTCGTGTCACATGGCTTTGGCATGGTGCTCCTTGCAATCTCAAACTCTGTGTTCTTTAGTCCTGAGCATACTGTGATAATGCCAGGTAAACACAGGGCTGATCCCAGCATGGCCAAAGTGCGATGGGTTAGGTTGTGCTACATTTCTCAACTAGGCAACCTGCAGTCTGCTGCTGAACAGAGGGAAGGTTCTGAAATAAAATAAGGATTAAAAAACAAAACGAAGCCTGTTCTCTTTCTTCTTACTCAAAATAAACATACTAATACATTAACCACCCACTCTATCCCCACCTTTGAAGGCTTAGCATAAGCTTCTTTCCTTCCTCTCACCTTTCTGTGCCTGCACTGAATCTGATATTTAAATCTTAGTTTTGTATTTTATTTTCTGTTCATGTGCCTGCCTACCTCTAGCAGAATAGAAGCTCAGGGGACGATAGAGGCAGTGGCTAGTATATGGTTTGCGTATGGAATGAAGCAAAAGATCATTGAGGACTGGAAGAATGAATCAGATCACAGGGATGAGAGACAACTGTAGTGGGAGAGAGAGAAGAGGCTACAGTTGACTTTCTTGCTTGACGCTGATTCCTATATAGGTATCTAGGTAGAACCCGTGTGGGGAAGCTCTCATTCATAGGGGATGTTGGAATCTAACATTTCAAATGATATGGAATCACAGCCTTCTAATCACTTTCATGATTTTTTGTGCTAGTTTCTGGCCAGGCATGTAGTGTATTCTATTCTGCTATATGCTTCTGAGATACTTGAATGCTGTGGTGAGGTGGGCCAGCTTTGTGGATGTGCTAACCTGCCACTTGGCACCCTGCTTAGATGTCAGATCCATTGTTCAGACTAACATGGTCTCTGAAGAAAGGTGAGACTCAGCATGGACATGGCCCATGTTTTTTATAAACTATGATTCGTAATAATTTCTCCAGATTTACATGTCTTTTATTGATAACTTAAAATATTCTGCTTTGATGATAAGAATCCTAATGGATCTAGATGATAAATATCAGATATTTGGTATGTATATAGCCTTTCCAACTATGGGCAATCAAACAATATTTTATAATATCTCTTGGCTATTCATTACTGGCAAGAATACAGATGTTCAAGACATAGCTCAAATTTGGGGGGAGCTTAAAATGTTATCAAAAGGATAAGATTAAAATGTAGGAAATAAATAGTAATATGTTACAGGATAAAACTAAATGCTCAAATATATGGGACCAGTCATACTTACTTTGGGCTTTTCTGGAAGGGTGAGGCTCCACAAAGATTGGCATCATTATGGAATGCTTCATGAAGAGGAAGGTCTTAAGCTGGACCTTCGTGGGTTAGAAAGAATTAAATAGGAAGAAAGAATGACTTTTAGATAAGGAAAATACTTAGGAAGACGTGGAGATGCAAATGAACTTGGCATGTTCCTGGTATGGGAGATGGTCCTCTACTCTAACTCTCCTAGTGCATTTTAATTAAACGTGGAGATGAATTTGATTGAGGAAGATGGAGACACAATACAGAGGTATTTAATGGCTATAAAAGAATGTTTAGAGTTGATAGGAGTCACTGAAGGATTTTGAGTTGGCAGTGACATGAAGAAGTGGCCTCTTGGACTGAATGAAGTAGGTGAGTCTAATAGCAGATTGGGACAGAGAGAAGCATTAGGAGGCAATTGCACTAACTGAGACATAAATAATTGAGAACCAGTTCTGGAGGGGCAGAAATTGGGAAGCAATATTTGGAAAAAAATTCAAATAATAACTCTTTTCTTTCTCTTTTACCCTGTACCTGTGTCACACCCTATTTTCAATTATTATTAATTAAAAATTATTGTGAAATGTTTCAGTGACACCAAAAAAATATTGTTATAAACACCTATGTACCCACCACTCAGATTATGAAATAAATTATTGCACATAGTGTTGATACTTGCAGGTATTCTCTCTCTGAGCACATCTTCCCTCAGAGGTACTCTGTGTGCTGATTTTTGTGTTTATCATTCCATGCATTTCCTCATACTTTGCTATGTATGAGTCCCTAAGCAATATAGTCTTTTGCTGTTTTTAAACTATTTATAAATTTATCAATAGTAACATGCTCTTTGTTTTCTTCTTCACCTTACTTTAATTGTTTAGAATTTTGTTGATGTGCAGAACCTATTTATTCTTTTTACTGCTATATGGTATTCCATTGCATAACTGTATCATGATTAATGTAACAATCTCTTGTTTATGGATGACATTTAAGCTCTTTCCAAACAAGGCTGCTGTGAACACTCACCTGCACATCTCCTGGTGCTAATGAAAGAGACTTTCCTTAGGGAATCTCCTTAGGGGTGGAATTGCAGGAGGGTGGTATTTGTACCTTCACACTTAGCAAATAATGACAAACTACTAAGAATGGCTGTACCTATTTATACTCCCACCAGTAACCTATAAGAGCTCCTTTTGTTCCACATCCTTGCTGGCACTTGGTGATACATTTTTATTTCTTGCCAGTCTTATGGATGTGAAATGTTACCTCATTGTAGTTTTAGTTTATTGTTCCCTGACTGCTAGTAATGTTGAACATTTTTTCCCTCTCTTTATTAACATTCTGGTTTCTGTGGATTGCTTATTCATGTGTGTTGTCCACTTTTTCAAAAAACTCATTGATTTGTAAGAGTTATTTATATATTCTGTTTTACCAGAATTTTTCTGTAATATTCATTTCAATGATCTTAACCCAGTTGGTAGCTTGCTTTCTTATTTTTACAATGTTTTTGGGTGAAAAGATTATGTTTAAATTTTAAAATAGATGCACTTTTGATTCTTCTCATTATGATATAAATATCTTGTTTAAGAAATCTTTTCCAGTTCTGAAGTGATTAAGACATTGTCTTTTCATATCTCTATAGCTATTAAAGTTTTATTTTCACATTTAGTTCTTCAAGACTTTCTTATCCATGGTTATTTTATAAAGCCTTTAATTATGTTCCAAATTGGGACAAAACACATATCTTCCCTTGATCTTAATTTCTTTCTCGTTAAGTAAGAATACGATAGTTGTACTGTATGAATTCTGCTGCTGTAGCTTGACTTCAAGACTGGATCATTGTATGCCTGGAATACACAGAGCCTCTTAATGGGACTTCTTGCCTGCAGGGTCTTGTGGTTAAACCTGCATCAAGATTTACTCTTCAAAACAGCTGCCAAAGTCATTGTGAGACTCCTCAAACTTTGTCCTTGAGACTGCCACAAGGACAGCAGTCATGTTCATTTTTACTCCCTTGCCTACCCCAGAACAAAGCATGTTCCTGGAACCCGGCTGGTCTTCTCATGTGTCAGGGGGACAAACACTGGAAGGCACAGCTGGGCCCCACTGTGGCTTAGCCACATGTCTTAATTAGTCCCATGCATGGAGCCTCTTCTCCAAGGTGACCTCCCCTGCTTGTCAGGACTCTGCTGTTGTGGCCATTCCTCCATCTGTGTTTTTCTCTCTATGTATTTTAATTATGCTTGAGGAATTGTTAACAGTGGATTCTCCTAGAGACTTAGAAAAGGAGTCAGTGATTTTCTTTCCCTTCATATCCTTCTTCTGTGCTTTGGTAAGATTTCTTTTAAAATAATTGTTGTAAAGCCCTTTCTATCCTTCAGGGCCCAGCCACATCTCACCTCTCACGTGAAACATTTTATGACTACTCTAGCCCAGGGTAAACTCTCCTCTGAATTCCAGTTGCATTTATCTGGATCATTTACTTTATGATTTTCATTTCAAACGTTTTATGTGCATGCTCCTAGATTTTAAGCTCCTTTAAGTGATGAATTAGCTTGTGTTTTGTGTCTCTCCTAGGCCTAAGCCTAGTAGCTAGCAGAGTGGGTTTTCCATGGGCAGCAGCTGCTTTCTTGATGATTGGTAATTAGTTATTGGAGTTGGGATAGGCTGAATAGGGATTTGGAGAGTGACATGACAGGGACATATAAGGTTTTGGTATAGAGGGCTGAATTGTAGTAATTTAGCTAGCTATACTTTGGTTATGTTGATTTTTGAGATGATGTTGGACATATCCCTTAAGCAACTTGCAAAATATTAAACCTGAGTTTATGAAATGATAAAACTTGAGGTGTTGATTAGGGAGTTATCTGCAGGAAGATGGTCAGCAGGCTCATGGTACTAACAGCTGTTTCTATGTTCCAGATGGGAAATGTTACCTCCTTCCCCAATCCTGATTCTACTGTCCTGATCACCTAACTAGCTAGTTGACTTTGGGCAAGTTAATTTTACTGAGCCCAGTTTTCTCATCTGAAAAATGAGAATAATTAAACTTGCATATCAAGGTTTTTGAAAGGATTATATGAGCCAACCTATGTGAAGTATCTAGTTCAAAGCTGGGCTCACAGTGAGCAATTAATAAATGCTGTTGTTAGTATATTTTATCCGTAAGAACTAATCTGCCAACCATCTTTTTACAGCAAAGTAGATTTTTAAGGAATTTTTAAAGAAGTTAAAAATTACTTGTCTAGTCATGAAATATTTTTCTTCTTCTACTGAGAAATCCCTAGGTCTTATTATTTCATGTTCCTTTATTATGTGATGACAGTGACACAATTCACTGAACAGGTTTAATAATAGCTAGGATTTACCGAGCACGCTTGTCTTTGTACTCACATGGGATGCAACTGTTATTATTGCCTGTCAGCCTTATGCACTGCACCTGCAGGGAACAGAGGCCCAGGGTCCCCTCAGCCCAGCCCTGTCTGACATGGTACCGTGTGCTGTGAGGAGATTACAAAAGAAATCAAAGTCATGACTTTCTCCCCAAGGAAGACTTAATTATATTGATGTGAAGAAAATGTTATGAAACAATTCAACACATCTACATCAACATTCAAGATGTAAGTTTTAATTTATTCTGGTCAGAATACCTATTTCTAGGGTGAGATGGGATATGGAAAGAATGGAGAGGCTTAGCAGAAAGAGGCAGTTCTGCCTTGATCCTTACAGAGGAGCAGCTCCCTAGCAGTAATGGCAGCTGTACCGGGGCAGGTGGAGCACACCTGTCTTCTGAAAGCATTCACCTTCTCTGCCTTACAGGGCTTATCTTCTGCCTTTGTGTCATGTGTGTTTGGTCTGCTCGGTTTCTCTCCTTAGCAAGAAGGGCTCGGCAGCTGAAAACAAACAAAAG
>NW_007730479.1:140849-143343 GCF_000696425.1 Galeopterus variegatus | reverse complement strand
AGAGGTTATTTTTATTGCTTTATCATTGTTTTGTCTTTTCTGTTTTAATAGTAGTCTATATAATCCTCAGATAAAGTATCCACTGCATTACATTGTAGCTACTTATTTCTGTTTCTAGATCTCCTACTAGATTATGAACTGTGGCATAGGGCGTATTTTTTACAAACTCCTATTTCTGTAATAATAATGCTAGAAGTAATTACAGTGATTATATTTTATTGAGTGTTTACTATGCGCTAAGCACATTATGTAAACAATGCATTTTATCCTAACACCAACCCTATGTAGAAAGTGATATGCTTTACAGAATATATTCTCAGACTGTGAAACTACCAGAGCAGGGTTGATCATTGTCCTGAGTACTGTTCGCAGTAGCCTCTGTACTCGCCTGGTGACCAACCCAGTGCCTGGCAATTGGTTGCATCCGAGAAACGTAGAAGAAATGGAAATGAAATAGATGGTTGTACTGCAAATCTGATGACTATCAGAAGTGTGTCTCTAGTTGCCTGCAAGATACATCCTCCTCTTGTTTTAACTTATTTTACTCACAGGCTGGCTGCCAAGGAGGTGATTATTTGGAAATTCTTAAAGTGTCACTTCCCTTATTTTTTCCTTAATTCCTTCCTACTATTCTATACAGCTCATATGTGGGGAGCACAATAAAAATAAAATTACTTCTGCTAAAATCACACAACCCTTTAGTTTGAAGGTGAATCTACTTTGTTTTATAATGTCCGTTGTATTAAGGAATCTACAGGTATCCGTTTTTTTTTTTTTTTTTTTTTTTTTTTAACCTTGATTTTTACCAGTGCCTGCTTCAATGGATTCTTTCAGTGTCCAGGCTATTTTGATAGCATCAAGAACACAGTGCATAAATAGATTGTGTTTGGCTCACCTTCTTTCCACCTGCCTCTTCCCACTAGTCAGAGAAATCTTGCATGACAGAGGTCAATCTCTGTAGAACCTTCTGGGGGTATGACCATCTGCTTTCCTGGGAGAAAATCAGTCTCTTCTTTCCAGGAAAAGATCTGTCACTGCAAGAGAAACTTCAGCTCTCTGCTTCCCACTGAGTAATGTATTTGAAAGGATAAATGAGCACACGCCTCAAAGATGAAAAAGCACACACACAGACAAGGTCTGCAGTAAGGACACAATTTAGAGAACATACTTAACAAACCTGGCACGCCTTTGGTAAGGTTTAGATAAGGACTTTAATGGCAAGGGGAAAAAAAGACATTAGATTTTGTTCCTAACATACCCAAAAGAAAGTCCTCACTGTGTCTTAGGATTCTTTGCCACTCAGGCTAATGGAATGAGAAAGTTCAATCTGTTTAAATAGACATTGGTAAACCAACATTGTTGTATCCTTAACTCAAGACCAAGGTAAGTTGACTGGCCCATAAAATATTAGAGTGCTACTATGGTTTTTTAAAAATATAATTGTTTAAGAAAAAGGCAAGTTTGAGTATATAAGCATCCCTGCCTCAGATAAATAAATATTGGTAGAGGATATCTGGCTCATGTAAATTAACAGAAGCTGAAATGAGGATGGATACATATAAAACTGATAGAATACTGAGTGTCCTTTATAATGTTCTTGCTGTCACTGTGGTATCACAGATGACAGATTCTATCTATAAGTGAATGTTGGGAAAATAGAATAGTTTGGTCAGGGCCCTTGCCTCAGGTACAGTTGGGTGTGGTTTTAGCACATCCTTTGTAAGCAAAGTGTGTGTGTGTGTGTGTGGAGTTAGCATGCATGCGCGCCAATGTATTTTTTTAGTTTTGTTGCTACTCTTGTGTTCTTCAGAGAGAGAGAGAGAGTACAGACAGAGATAGTAGAGAGTAGTTGTAGTGAAGCACACAGGTGGGTGTCTGCCTCAGGCGTCCACCTGGTGTAGCCATGCTGTCCAACCTGTGGCTTCCAAGGACCTTTTGGCTGGTTAACTAGCTCATAGACCTGCATGAAGGGGTCTGGTGACCCAGCCTGGCACATAAAGGGTTTGTGACCCAGTCTCTGAATGGGCTTGAGGGGTCTGGAAGCTCCAGCCCCAGCCCTAGCTCAACAATCAGCCCAGTCGGTACAGGATTACTGGCAGATAAAAGAGCCGTGAAAACTAGCATGGTCCCCTAGCTTTACAATTGGTCTCATGAACAGGATTAAGAGCTAGACAACTGGCATAGTCAGTATAGGATTAAAGACTGCCAGAGACCAGCTCCGCAGGATTCGTTGGACTTGAATAGGTGGTGTGGATTTGGTGAAAAAAGAAGACATGAACCACAGATGTCCAGTGCAAGTGTGGACAACAACCACATGGATCTTACTTTATTTATACCCTTTTGCTTATTTTTTTTATCTAATGATTTATATTTTAATCAAAACATTTCTTATTTCATCTCTATAAAAAAAAAAAATCAAAATGTTCCAAAGCACTCATGCTGTGACAAAAACATCTACTCGTGCATCAGTAGTTCACCCCAAAGCCTGTGGCTT
>NW_007730479.1:136988-140182 GCF_000696425.1 Galeopterus variegatus | reverse complement strand
TTGCGATCCCGTTGCCGGTCCCCGGTCCAGTACGGGGGCAACACTGAGGGTTGCGATCCGTTGCTGGACATGGAAAAAGACAAAAAGACAAAAAAAAAAAAAAAATCACAATAGTTATAACATGATTTTTATCATAAAACTTAAATATAAATCTCTATTAAATTTTGTTATTAATACAGATTTTATGTTACAAACTGATTTAGACAAAACCTGTTAATATCAAAATTTATGTTTTTCTACTATCTAACTTATTTATATTAATAAAAAAACTTCTCATCTCCCTGCCAAGAGACTCCGGGAACAGCACAAGGAACAAAGTAAAAAATTAAATGATCCTACTCAAACTAACATAAACACACCATATCATTCTTATTATTACTAGGGAAACAACATATTCTTGGTAAGTCAAGTGAAACTGTGGGAATGGGGAAAACAAAGAAATCTGTAACTGGTTAATGATCAAATAATTGTAAACACCACTGCACTCGGACCCACCACCTCCCTGGGGGATGTGGATAGAAATCCAACATAATAACTTCATTCCACATGTACAAGAGCATAACCACAGCCACAGTGGGTCCATGCACACATCACTAACAAGAAAGATCAATAACAAAATTAAATCGAGCCAACCCATACTGAGAACATGCATCAAAACCACCTTTAGTATTGACAATGCCCTTTAAATAAACCAGTTAATTTTGATGTATTTTAACATGTCCTTTGAGAAACTCCAGGGAATTTCCCAAAGCCATATTAAGCCAAAAAGTTAGGCTGTTTAATTCTGGGAAGCCTTGTCAAGCAACCAAAGGTGAACAAACAAGAGATTCCATGGAGCCCTGCCACACACATGAGATCCCCTTGTAGCCTGCAGAACAAGGGGTATCACTCCTCAGGCTCCCATGCCGTTCCCTATAGCAGGATGGCTCTTGACAAAAGACATTATCTTAGCCCCTGTGCCACAGTGAAATATCTTAAATCTTTCTTCATGTGTTTCTCTATAGGTTATTTCTAATGTGTTTGTTTTGTTATGAACTGCCTTGCATTCCTGACCCAAAATAAATTTGAATGTTTAACTGACTAAGGATACAAACTTAGTGAAAGTTGTAGACAGGTACAGTACTAGTAAAAGTAATGCACTAATAGGAATGCATTAATTTGTTGAAGTTAGGAAATAGATCCCAAAGGCTTAGCCATTATTCAGTCTACAAGTGTCCTATATTGACATTCAAATTCAATTTATTTGTATTGGACATGTGCTTGCAATTAATTTGTTAATGTGTGTATTGAATCTACATGAGTCAAAATGTCCTATTAGAAATTCTGTAATTGAAATTGAGTCATGCACATCACAGTCATATAAGATGTAAAGATAACTAATACTCTCTTAAGATATTTTGTTGTATCTGCCTAAAATTTTTCCCCCTCTCCACTCTCCACTTCTCTTCATGTGACTGGTTCTTTCTCATTAATGCCACCCTCGACCGCTTTTTGTAAAGGAATTCACCCTGTCCCTATCTCTTTATCAGCACCCCATTTCACATAGAGCTTCTTAATAAATAAGGTATTTGTTAAATATTGGCTCTTAATAAATACTTGTCCAAAGAATGAAAGTGAGGTTACGTGCTTGACGATTTAAATTTCTTGCTTATAATAGCAACTAGGTATGTTTTAACTTAAAGTTTTAAGTAATCATTAGTTGAAGATATTGGATTTGAAGCTTTGATTTCAAGCCTGAATTCTACAAAGATGTCACCTCCTAGTAAGTGCTGGGTACTTACCAGTAGAAATGCTGTCATGTTTCAGTGAACTCATGGGCTAGTAAGAAAGGAAAGATTAGGACTCAACCCATCGGGAGTGGCAGGATGATGAGGGGCTACAAGATGCTGTGGGAGGTCTGAGCAGGGTCACCCGACTGCGCAGGTGGGTTTCTTGGAGGGGGGATCAGTGACACAAAGGAACTGCAAGGGAGGGAAGGAAGCCTGCAGTGGGTATTCCTGAGCCTTTTAAGTCAAGTTAGAACAAGCTGATCCTCTTCTCAGCATTATGTTGCTAATAGTGTTCTGTGGCATGTAATGTGCCGCCTCTCAGGGTCTCAGTTTACCCATGCATCAATTGACAGAGACAATCATGTAATATTGAGGTTCCCTTAAAATACTAATATTCTTTGAACTATAATTCCAGATGAGAATGGTGTGAAATGCAGGTTTCAGCCATATGTGAAAAAAACACTGGAGTTGAATGACTTTACAAACCTTGTGATGAACAGGCTGGGATCCAACAGTTACATACTGAAACACTGGGGAGTCTGTGAAGGAAGCTGGCATCAGAAAGTAGGTAGCAAGTGTAGCAAGCAGAGCCGGAGGTAAACTGCATTTCCTAGAGGGACTATGGGATGCACTCTTGGAGAGGGTGGTTGTTGAAAGTGATGAGGGAAGAAATGAATAGGGAGAATGGGGGTAATGGTGTGGGGTAGGGGGTGTGATCGGTCACTGGGAGGGAGCAGGAGAGATTGGTTGTTTTGTTTTTTCTTTTTTTGCTGGCTGGACAGTGTGGGGATCCTGATCTTGGTGTTGAAGAGAGATTTTAACAGTTGCTTTCAGTTGAAAAATTTGGGCTTATGAAGTGTCTAAGAAGGATTTGTAGAAGTTTTCTATGTCGTATGCTTAGTAAAAATCCTACAGTAAAATCTACATTATTCTTCAAAATTTCTGGAATAAGATTTTTTTAATCCATCAGCAGTCAGGCTTCAAATAATCAAAACTATATGTATACTAATAAGAACGAATAAATAAAGCTTATGGACATTTTTAAGGATTATATACTGAAATGTGATAGCCAAAATGATTTTCTTTCTTCCTTTCTTTTTTAAAAGATGACTGGTAAGGGGATCTTAACCCTTGACTTGGTGTTATCAGCACCACGCTCTCCCAAGTGAGCCACGGGCCAGCTCTCAAAATGATTTTCTAAGGAGTTAAGGTATTGAAGGACCTGTCAGACGATAGCATCAGACTAGTACTTCAAAAACATTTGTTGATAATTTATCTGTCATGCACTATGTTGGATACTGGGCTACAAAAGTACCAAGTCATGGAAGGACCAGCATATAAGCAAAATCTGACAATATGTTGTTGTTAAGTATACATCGGATACTGCTGAGACCCAGAGGAGGCGGTATAAAAATCTTCCAACAC
>NW_007730479.1:134705-135395 GCF_000696425.1 Galeopterus variegatus | reverse complement strand
TAAGTAAAGTGCTTTAGTTAAACATAATCACTGTTAGACCCACTGAAGAATATAAACCATAGGTTTAAAGAGAGAAGCTGGCTCACCTTCAGAAGGACGTTTTGCTGAATCCAAAGAACTCATCGGTCAGCATTTAACTTTTCTTTCACATTCATCAGTAATTCTGAATCTCATCTGCACATTGAATCATCAAGGGAACTTTAAAAAAATACAGATCTCAGGCCCCATCCTAGACCACCTCAGTCTCCATCTCGAGGGTGGGCTCGGGCATGAGTGTATTAGCTAGGCTTGTCCCATAATTCTGGAGTGCATCCAGGGAGAAGAGCCAACGCTGACAGCAGTGGTTCTCCAAGTAGGTCTCTGGACCAGCCCCACATCACCTGTGAACACGTGAGAAGTGCAGATTCTCAGGCCCCAGTTCAGTAAGTCTGTAAGTCTGAACTGGAGCCAGAGCATCAGTGTTTTAGCAAGCCCTCAGGTGATTATGATGCACACTAAAATCTACCTCTAGCCAGCTATTTATATTAATGTGTCTCTGCCTGCAGGTCCCAGGCAATCATGCTTGGGAATTGGAGAAAAAAAGATAAAAGATTACTGCTTAAAGCAAGGGATTATTACCAGTATGTACCTAACATGCCTATTTTCCAGATCGCTTTCCTAGAAACTTTCCACCCTTCGCTCCTTCCAGAA
>NW_007730479.1:132139-133929 GCF_000696425.1 Galeopterus variegatus | reverse complement strand
GAATTGGAGAAAAAAAGATAAAAGATTACTGCTTAAAGCAAGGGATTATTACCAGTATGTACCTAACATGCCTATTTTCCAGATCGCTTTCCTAGAAACTTTCCACCCTTCGCTCCTTCCAGAACGGTTTCTCTGAGCTTCTAGCCTTCCCCTTACTGTCAAAATCATCGTGCATATTTTGAACTTCTTTGCCTATCATTCTGGCCGCTTTTCCTATAGTCTACTGACCATCTCATGTATGACACTCGTGTGTGCAGCTACTGAGTACTGAGCCCCAGAGCACCCCTCAGCTCGTTGTACATTCACAGCCTGTCCTCCACTTTCCTGGTCCATCCAGCTCCCATATTTGTGTCCTGTCTCTAAGCTGGCTTTGGGTGCTATGAGGTTTAATCTTTTCATGTGTTGGGAGAGGGAAGTGAAAGAAAGAATTCAGAAGTTGGGAGCTTTCATCTCTCCAGAATTGCATCTCTACAGAGTGGTTTTATTACTGTGATTAAAGAGTTATGAGTTTGTAGAACATCTGGAGCAGTTGCAGTCAAATATACCAAAACTCTTTACAGAGTTAAATTATGAATGCAGCTAAATGACAGTGATTTTGTGTCACTGCCTCCCTCCTTTGGTGTGGGGTTGTGATGTGACCCATCACTGCTGCCTCTTTCATTACCATTTTAACTTCTCTACTTCAGCTTTCCCTCATGTCTGCCTCTTGGTTGTTTTCTGGGATTCCAGGAATTGTCTTTCCTGATTTCCATTCCTTTTCTTTTCATTTTGCCATAACACATTTCCATTATTCAGAATTTCATGCCAGTATTTTTACATGACTATATTTTCTACTTCAGGCACATGATCCTCGTAGTTGCTCAAGCCAGAAACTTGAGAGATAACCTCCACTTTTACTTCCTCACATCAGCTCATCACATTATCCTGACTGACTGCCTGTCTTTCTCCCAAATGAACTTCCCTTCCACAACTCAGGAATCGCTGCCCTACCTAATACCTTCCCCATCTCTTTTCTCTGCAAACCCAAGAGCCTCCTTACTGCTCAGTCTATGTTTGATTTCAGCCTCCTGCAAACTGTCCTCTGAAGTTAGACAAATTATTTGGAAGTGTTTTTATTGAGCTAAATTCTCAAATTAAATCATTTGATATCCATCCCTCCATAACCTATAAGATAAAGTTGCAAGTTTGTAGTGTGGCATTTAAAATCTGTTATGACCTAGTCAAGTATAATTTTCCAGCCTTAATTCTTAACACTTCTCAATGTCATGTGGTTTTTATTCTTTAGGACTCTTCGTTTGTCATTTCCTAAATAACACTGTTTTATGATGTCTCTATGTCTTGTCACTCTTATGACCCTTTCTTGGATGTCCTTACTTCCTTTTCTGCATGGCAGATCTCTAAAAGTTGTTCAAGGACAGCTTGAGAGCTCCCACAGCTTCTCTGGGAAGATTTTCATATCACCCCCTCTGGGTTCCAGCAGTATCTCATTGTGTGCTTATGACAGCATGTTGCAAAACTTTGCTGCCATGCTTATCTTTCCATGACCTGATAGACAAGAGCTAGCTTCTTGCAGGACCAGAAGAGGAAGCATTCCTCCTCCAGGGGAGTGAGAGCTGAGAACACTGGAGGATAATGTTGGGACAAACAGGAAGAATGTGGGACCCAAGGTGGCTGAACAAGGTCATAGAGGCCCTCCTGCATAAGGGAAGAGAGTGATGTACAGGTTATTTCTGTAATTTGAGAAAATTCGAGGATAAAGAAGGCTTAGAGAAGAAAGTTCAGAAAACAAA
>NW_007730479.1:127694-131775 GCF_000696425.1 Galeopterus variegatus | reverse complement strand
TCTGTAATTTGAGAAAATTCGAGGATAAAGAAGGCTTAGAGAAGAAAGTTCAGAAAACAAATAGTAGAGCTTAAAAAACAAAGCAAGAGAAAGAGAAAGGAAAAGTTAGTGTATCAGTTACCTTTGGCTTTTTAACCAATCACTGCAACCCTTAGCGATCTAAAACAACCCTTTTATTATGCTCACAGGTTCTGTGGGTTCAGACGGGCATACCATTCTTGTTGGGGAGATGCGTAAATGCGAGTCTGTAATATTAAGTGGCAGAAGAAAATGCTGTTGTATAGAATGTAATGCTTTGGGAATGTGGAACAGGTTTTAATTTATGCATTAGAAAATAGGATGGAGAAGTCTTTATGATGGAAATACCATTTTGGTTGGGTTTTGAAAGAGAAGTTTATACTCAGGCTCAAGTTCAAGGGCATAGTGAGTAAGTGAAAGGACTAAATTGTTTAGATCACAGTGACGAATTTGTGATGGCTGGACTATAGGGTGTGTGGCCAGATATGGATCATGGGGAGCTTTGGCAAATAAACTAAACAGTTTCATTTTATTCATTATGCAGCAAAAAATCATGTATATTTTTATTTTTATTTTTTTCGCAGAATTCTTTTAGAAGCCATCCAGATTGTTATACTAGCATATTCTGGAAATGGCTGAAGAAAGAACAGATGAGAGTTAAATATGTGTATATGGGGTTTATGTCTTTAAATTTCTAACAGGTAAGATGCATGAAGGTTCGGGTGATGAAATTAAAGAATGAGTGAGGCAATGTGATGAAGCGTGTTGCTTCTCTCAGCTCTTCAGTAGTCTTTCAGAATAGGTTCTCTCTGCTTGTTCGTGATGAGAGTGTAAGCTGCTGTGTCTACACTGGCTGGGACAGTGCCTAGTATATTAATATTAGATGAACGAGCGAATTAGAGAACTTTTTATGTCTCCATCAGTGTATGCACCTATTTCCCTTTAATATCTTCAAAACAAAGTATTCCTGGTGGAGATAAGTGATTTTTAGAAGTTTGGTTTGGTACCTGATTTCTACAAGATAATTGAACACTTTTTGTTAATAGTTCATCATTAGATCAAACAACAGCTCCAAAGAGTAGACTTAAGTTAGGTATGCCAGAACAGAAAATGTTCCCAAAGAGCATTAGTCCATTTCTGGCACCTTATTACAGATGAATAAATTGAGGCTTAGAGAAATTGAATGACTTAGCTGCATTTATCCAACTACCCACTTAATGTTGAAGCAAGACTAGCAGTAGGCTTTTAATATTCTGTTCAGTATTATTTCAGCTGTATAACACTGCATGGTCACTTTGATTTTTAAGTCAAATCTTAGCTTGAACTGTATAGGGAAAAAATCTCCATCTGTCTGTGCTAAATTCTCAGAGGGAGACTCCACCATGTGTGACTACTGAAAAATTTTCACCCTAGGGTGGCAGAATTCAGGAAAGGAAATTAACATTGTGATATAGTTAAATAAATGTTTTAAAATGGCATATGCGGACTGATTGTACATTTGATTAACTACTTGAGGGCCTGCTTTGGAGAACTGAATTCAAGTAAACTGGATTATTTCTAAGGTAGAAGGCTCAGAGCTTAATAGAAGTATAAGAACATTCCCTAGGGCTGTGGTGGGGGTGCAATGGCAAGATGTTGGTCTCAAAGGTTACAAAGTTTCCATTAGACAGGATGAATAAATTCTGGAGATCTATTGTACAGCATGGTGACTGCATTAATAATAATGTGTAGTATACTTGAAATGGCCAAAAGAATAGATCCTAAATGTTCTCACCACACACACACACACACACACTCACACACACACACACAATAACTGTGAGATGATGTGTATGTTGATTAGCTTGACTGTGGTAATCATTTTACAATGTATACACATATCAAAACATCATGTTTAATAGTTTAAATACATATTTTTAATTAAAATGTATGAAATTTATTATAATATCTAGTTTTATTTTCAAACTTATTTCAATATCTATTTTTTTAAATTGGGGCTGTTGGACAATTTTTGTAACTTAAAATTAATTATCAGAAGTGGGGAAAACATTAATAATCTATTAAATACTGACAGTGAATAAAATTATTGGTCCATGCATTTATAAAAGCCACATTTAATCATAAAACTTACATTATACTACCTACCTGAAGGAAATATCCTTTAGTTCTTTACTTCTAATTATAGCATATTCTCATTTTGACGTGATTTACCCCTTTCACCCAATTACTGCTGTATCCAACAAAATTTTTTCAAACTTTAACCCTTTCTTTACCACTTATATGTATGACTTAACTGTTGCTCCTTAAGGGTTCCTTGAAATAAATTTGAAATTTTAATTTTCACCTTCAGCCTGTTTGATCAAAAAGTATAGGACATGACTACCATATGAGTTTTAAAACAAGAATGGAATAAAAAACAAAAGTGATATTTATATAATCAGCAAATTATTTGATAAGACATTTGAACTATTTTACATTTCTCTTTAACATAAGAATAAACTGGTTCCAGGTTACTACAGTGTTTGGCATTTTTATGCAAATTTTAGACCAGTGCTACTCTTCTAAATAGTCATCACTAAGAAAATGACAGTGTTCACAGGTACAAAAATTGTTACATCTAGTAGGTGGTATTCTGCATAGCCAAAAATAAGATAACTCTTTATAAAATTAGGCTAACATGCAGAATGCCTTGATAATTACCAGCTATTTCAAAGGCTAAAATCAGAAAAATGCAGAAAATAAAAGTATTCATTGATTAATACTATTTGCTTTAGAAAGCCAAAATGGAAAAAAAAAAAAAAAAAAAAAAAAAAACCGGGCCGGCCCGGTGGCTCACTGGAGAGTGCACCGCTTGGGGGCCCGGCGGCACTCCCGCCGAGGGTTCGGATCCCATGTGGAGACCGGTTCCCGCTCACTGGTTGAACGTGGTGCGGGCGCAATACCGAGGGTTGCGATCCCGTTGCCGGTCCCCAGTACGGGCGCAACACCAAGGGTTGCAATCCCGTCACCGGTCAGTAAAAAAGACAAAAAGGGAAAAAAAAAAAAAGAAAGCCAAAATGATTCTATTCCAGGAACTAAGCAATAATAATAAAAGGTGTGATTAATAAACTGAATCTCCTTTAAGCCAAAGTACACTTTTCACCTCAGAGAGGACAATTCTGACTTTTACATTCTTAATTGCCTTTATCCAGAACAAGATCCCATTTTAAACCATTATTTGAATAGAGTTCATAATCTGAAGTCATTTTTCTCCACAGGAAGTTTTCATTTCAGTACATAAGCTATAAAATGGCAAATGACTAAGTCAGTTATAAAGAATTTGTAGCATAATAAATGCTAGTTTACAACAAACTGTCAACAGACACCAACAAACATCTATACCCAAGCCTAAAAGTTACTGCAGTGCTTAGGTCAGAACCAACATGATTCTTCCACATGGTCAGATTGTGTTTACTAGACAATACTATCATGAAATCCAAAGAGGAAATCTTCGTGGGTCCTTCCAAAGCTGCAGAAGTTTCCAAACAGTTTTCCTCTGGTTACAGAGCCTGTTTAGTCCTTCAATCTTTTTTGCATCGTTTAGCTTTGGCAATATTTTCTTGACGTTTTTGTTTCTTCTTTTGCTCGTTTTCTCTGTCCTCAATTATCTTGGCCAGTTTCCAAGACAGCAGGGAGCTTGCTAGGAGGAAGAGCCAAAATCACTGTTGTAAGGAAGCCATATGGGTCCTCTGCAGCCCCTTCCACAACATACTCAGCCCAAGTCTGTGCAGCAAACATCTTAGGAAAACATGCTTGAGTAGTGATTTCTACCTTTATCCTGGGATTGCTAGTGAGCCAATCCCAATTCCAGATGGTTCTTGGTTGTCTGTCTTTAGTTCTGTTGTACACTTGTGAGAGAAAGTTAAATTCCTAACAGGGTGGCCATCTCATGGGGACCCCCATTCACCCCTGCCCCTTGGCCTTGGCAAGCACTGGCCCCATGTCCTGCCATCCCTGGGAATCCAGGCTTGGCCCTGCCCACCTGTCCCGACCAGCCTGCCCTATACCACATGGGAACAGTGAT
>NW_007730479.1:107935-126507 GCF_000696425.1 Galeopterus variegatus | reverse complement strand
TAGTTCGGGAGATGTGATATTGCCTGTCAGCTATAAACTCCATATCCTTAAAGGAAATATTAAAGGAAATGCCCCATGTGCCCCCTACTTCCCAACCTTAGTGCCCTCTCATCCTCCACAGAGAACATCTCTCCTGTACTTTATGCTGTTGGCATTCTCTTGCTTTTCTGTATTCTTTTACCATTACATGCATTCTATTTTGGGTTTTTTTCCTTGTTTTTGAACTTTATTAAAACAGCAGAAAAATGTTGGTATTCTTCTGCAACTTGCTTTTTTTCATTTAATAAAATGTTTTGAAGATCCTGTTACTGTGCAGAAGCTTTTTAGTTTGATATAATCCCATTTGTTTATTTTTTCTTTTGTTATCTGTGCTTTTGGGGTCATATTCATAAAGTTTTTGCCCAGTCCTACTTCCTGAAGTATTTCCCCTATGTTTTCTTTTAAGAGTTTTATAGTTTCATGTCTTATATTTAAGTCTTTAATCCATTTTGAGTTGATTTTGATATATGGTGAGAGTTACAAGTCTAGCTTCATTTCTCTACATATGGAAGTCCAGATTTCTCAGCACCATTTATTTAAGAGGAAGTCTTTTCCCCACTGTATGTTTTGGTGCCTTTGTTGAAGATCAATTGGCTGTAAGTATGTGGGTTGATTTCTGGGTATTCTATTATATTGCATTTGTCCAAGTGTCTGTTTTCATGCCAGTGCCACGCTGTTTTGGTTGCTATAGCTTTGTAGTATAGTTTGAAGTCAGGGAGTGTTATGCCTCTGGCTTTATCTTTTTTGCTCAGGCTTCCTTTAACTATTCAAGGTCTCTTGTTGTTCCATATGAATGTTAGGATTGCTTTCTCTATTTTGATGAAGAATGTCAATGGTATTTTGATGGGGATTGCATTGAGCCTGTAGATCACTTTGGGTAGTATGGACATTTTCACAGTGTTAATTCTTCCAATCCAAGACCATGGACTGTCTTTCCATCTTTTTGTGTCCTCTTTAATTTCTTTCAGGAGTGATTTGTAGTTCTCACTGTAGAAATCTTTCACCTCCTTGGTTCTGCACAGCAAAAGAAACAACAGAGTGAAAAGACAACCTACAGAACGGGAGAAAATACTTGAAAACTATGCATCTGACAAGGGATTAATATCCAGAATATACAAAGAACTCAAAGAACTTCACAGTAAGAAAACAAGTAACCCAGTTAAAAAATGGGCAAAGGAGCTGAATAGACATTTCTCATATGAAGACATACAAATGGCCAACAGACACATGAAAAAATGCTCACCATCACCCAGCATCAGAGAAATGCAAATGAAAACTACACTGAGATATCATCTACCCCCCAGTGGGACTGGCTATTATAAAAAAATCTGAGAATAACATGCTGGTGAGAATGTGGAGAAAGGGGAACCCTCCTACACTGTTGCTGGGACTGTAAATTAGTGCAGCCGCTATGGAAAACAGTATGGAGGTTCCTCAAACAACTATGCATAGAACTACCATATGATCCGGCAGTTCCACTGCTGGATATATTTCCAAAGGAATGAAAATCATAATATCGAAGGGATACCTGCACTCTCATATTGATTGCAGCTCTATTTACAATAGCCAAGAGTTAGAATCAACCTAAATGTCCATTGATAGATGATTGGATATAGAAAATATTGTATGTATACTCAATGGAATACTATTCTGCCATGCAAAAGAATGAAATACTGCCATTTTCAGCAACATGGATGTACTTAGAGAAGATTATGTTAAGTGAAATAAGGTAGGCACAGAAAGAGAAATACTGTGTGTCCTCACTCGTAAGTTGGAGCAAAAATAAAGAAAAAAAGAAAGAGAGAGAGAGAGAGAGAGATAAAGAAAGAAAGAATCACAGTAGTGCGTTTAACTTTCAAACAAAAGAGAATAGAACTATGGTTATTAGAGTTGGGAAAGGGGGAGGGAAGGGGGATGGCGAGAAACTGGTGAAGGGTCACAAAGATGGATTATATTTATGAACGTGAATATACTCATTATCCTGGTTTGATCACCAGATATTGTACACAGGTATTGATATTTGATTCTGTACTCCACAAATATATATAATCAATTATCTTTCAATAAAAAACACTGTTAAAATTACAAAAAAACCTATGCATGCTAATATACACAATTAATATATTGTCAATTTTGTACCAATTGTAGTTAATGACTATTTCACAATTTCTTCATCCATTCTCTTATTTTTTTTTTTTTCCCCTTTTTGTCTTTTTTCGTGTCCGGCAACGGATCGCAACCCTCAGTGTCGCGCCTGTACCGGACCGGGACCGGCAACGGGATCGCAACCCTCGGTGTTGCGCCCGCACCTCGCTCAGCCAGTGAGCGGCCGGTCTGTATGTGGGATCCGAACCCTCGGCGGGAGCGCCACCGCGCTCCCAAGTGGCGCACTGTTGCTACCGGCCCGGCCCCCATTCTCTTATTTTTGTTTTTGGTTTGTTCTTGTTATTATCAACCAGGCTGCCACGCACATTCTTATGCATATCTTGTGATAAATATATGCAAGAATTTGGGCTGTGTGGTGTGCTGGCTTTCCGAGATAATGTCCAACTGTTTTCAAAGTGCCTGTGCAGTTTAGACTCCCACAAGTAGTGTATAACAGTTCCCAGTGTTCTAAATCCTTGCCAACACTTAGTGTCACCAGCCTTCTTAATTTTTGCCAATCTGGTCAGTGGATATTAGTATTCAAAAGTTATTTTTATTGTGATTTGGGATCTAATATTTTTCTGTAAGAAATACATGTACAATATTAAAGAGGATGCAGAAATCAAGACATTTTATAAATATTCACTTTAGACAAAATAATTAAGAAAAACATGAAGAAAGTCTAATGTTTTTGTTACTGGATAGGTATTTTCACACATTCAAAGTGATGGCTGTTGATAAATTAAGCAATAGCACCTTCATATTAATTAATATTTAATGATAATCTTGAATTAATTTAATGAAGTTCAATTTGTTCATAGTTATTCATTTTATCCTGCTGTTTTAACTCATCCTGAAAGAATATAGTAAAATGGAAATTACCTATATATATAAATAACACAGGATGAAATCATATTGACCTAAAAAAGATGATGTTGCAAAGGTTTATAGAGGTAATAGCACTGTGTAGCTCTGCTCTTCAGGCTGTTTTGAGATTTTCACTATTTAAAAACTCTTTAGGTTCTTGATAGAAAAGTGCCCCAGCTATATTTATTATACGACATTTAATGACTCTAGTGATGTGGTATAGACTCTCCTGGCCTATATTATAGTTCTTTTTTATATTATAGGTTCTTTTCTGCCCCAGTGGGATCTGATATGGTAATGCCAACTTCCTATTTTAATGTGGTGGTAAAATTTTAGAAAACCTAGTACCTGCTTCCATCCTTCATTTACACAAATAAGAGAGCTTTGCTATAAAAATCTTGTTATCAACCATAGATAAATAAACTCAGAGACATGGAACAGCAAGTGCCCAAAGTTAAGTGAAATTTAGTAAATATCTCCTTCTATGATCACAGATATGAACAGTTTACATTCGGGTTTAACAGTGAAGATTGTCTTTGTATTATGAAGTTATTTTGTAATGAGACACTGAACATTGACACAATGGGGTCACTTCAAACACTACAATAGAGTTTGGATGTATTGTCCCTCCAAAGCTCATGTCAAAATCTGATCTGAACTTAGTAATGTTGGGAGCAGTTTGGGTTATAGGGGCATATCCCTCATGAATAAATTAACGTGGGGGGTGGTGCAGGGGGCAGGTAGTGAGCCAGTTCTCCCTCTGTTAGTTCCCCCGAGAGCTAGTTATTTAAAGGACCCTGGCACCTCCCCCCCCCTCTTGCTTCCTCCGGCCATGTGATCTGCTTGTACCCACCAGCAGCCTGCTGCTTTCCACCATGAGTAGAAGCAGCCTGAGGCCCACGTGAGATGCAGCTGTCCCAGAATCGTGAGCCAAATAAACCTCTGCTCTTTATAAATTACCCAGTCTCGGGTATTGTGTTATAGCAATACAGAAACGGACTAATACAGGGACCAATTTAATTTTAGGATCTACTCAGCATTTCCCCCATAACTTACAGTTCAAACCTTGGGCCGTCCTGGAGTATCTTGAAACAATGGCTGGTGGGAGCAAATGGTTTTTCTCTCTGAAGCTGGACTGAACAGGCCTAGGCACTTACTGATTCCCTCTCCCCCCTACTCTCTTTGGGTGGATTCCGCAGTCTTTGATGGCAGCAAGGAACACAATCTAAATTTCAAGCTTNGTCCCAGAATCGTGAGCCAAATAAACCTCTGTTCTTTATAAATTACCCAGTCTCAGGTATTGTGTTATATAGCAATACAGAAACGGACTAATACAGGGACCAATTTAATTTTAGGATCTACTCAGCATTTCCCCCATAACCTACAGTTCAAAGCTGTCCTGGAGTATCTTGAAACAATGGCTGGTGGGAGCAAATGGTTTTTCTCTCTGAAGCTGGACTGAACAGGCCTAGGCACTCTCTTTACTGATTCCCTCTCCCCCCTACTATCTTTGGGTGGATTCCGCAGTCTTTGATGGCAGCAAGGAACACAATCTAAATTTCAAGCTTTGAGAGTTTCCACTAGCCAAGCCAATTTACTAAAGCTCCTAAAAGAATAAGCTGTACCAACCCAAGTTTCCTTCTTTGCACTGGGAGGCCCAGCAGAAGAGCTGAGGTAACGTGCATTCCTGGGCACCTATTTTACTGACGCTTGCAGTGGGTTTGCAGGATTCCAGAAGATCTCAAGCTCACAAATCCCACAGAGCCAAGGGTGTCCTCCAGGCCCACCCTTTGTTTGTTGCATAACTCCTCTCCCAGCTCCACCTCCACCTTCTCCCAAGGTGGACTTCACCGTCTCCTTGTTGCTGGGTCCCTGTTTGTTTCACCTTCCTCTGCATGTGGCTTTGCTCGATAGGACTTCAGGAAAGCAGTCTTTCTGCTCCGTTTGGTTAATTAATCTCTGACTGTTTCTGTGGTCACCTTGTTCTTGTATTCACAAGACGATAAAAACTCTGAAACTTTCTCTTTTCACTTTTTCTGCATCTTCATACATCATACCAAACAAACTATAATTTCTGAAATCCACTGCATTCAGGCATTCAATTTCTAGTAATCCAACATCTATAATGCCTCCAACAGTAATCATCTCATAGTCATATCTCAGCAGTTGATCTTCTTAACCAAATTCATGTCATATGCTTATAATTTAACCTAATATATTTCCTCTTGCATTACAATTGCTATCTAGTATGCTCGAAGGTAATCAATTTCGTTATATTGGTTTTACATGATTTTGGATCTAATTGAGATAATTCATATATAAGAGGAAAACAATAGTTTAATAATATCTAGTATTTACTGAGATTTTATTTTGTTGTAAGTAGATGATACTTTGCTAAGTAGGTTATATGTATCATCATTTAATTCTTACAATAACCCATATATAAGAGGAAAACAATAGTTTAATAATATCTAGTATTTACTGAGATTTTATTTTGTTCTAAGTAGATGATACTTTGCTAAGTAGGTTATATGTATCATCATTTAATTCTTACAATAACCCTATGATGTAGTAATATTCTCATCTCCATTTTATAAGATATGGAAACTAAGGTACAGAATTGTCCACGGTCATAGGAAGTATCTTGTGGAACCAGTAGAGAGATGACGCAAACACAAGAAGTCTCGATCTGGACCCAGCATTCTTAATCACTGGCCTCTACTTCCTTATCAGTATGATACACATTTCATCCTCTTTAAATCCTTTCTGAACAAGGCAGGCCTTCTACATCAATCAATCTGTTCCTTGATCTAAGAGTATTGGCATTTAGTAGTACAAGAATTCAAAAACAGAAGCAATCACAGCCAGCATATACATGTAAAAAGAGGTTTTCTGAAATTTAACTCAGAGCATGTATAAGACAGGGATTTTATATACCTTATCAAGACCATTTGGGGAAAGCTTTTAAAGTAGAGGACATCTTCTCTGCTCTACCAAGAACTTTTTTATCTTTTATCTTTATAGTGTTCTAGGAGTTGTAACTTCCTTTTACTATTGCTTTTACCTGGAAGTGAATGTGACATTATCTATTTTGTAGGAAAAATGCTCAGTAAATACGAATTACTAGGCAATTGGTGTTAGAGGAGCTTATGACAATTTCTATGATGCAGGGCTCATGTTGGGGAGAAAAGACTGGTGCATTCACATTCACTGGGGGGAACCTTAATGCAAGACTTTATGGAACTACCTATAAACCACTATGATATGGGTCATGTTAGGGGGATTGCAGAGGAAGAGAAGTGAGGAGTAGGGTTGCCTCTTTCCTTCTAGCCTCTCCTAGTCTATCCTGTTGTTCAGTCTTGTCTATCTTAGTTGTTGCAACGTCCTCAGCGCCTGTAGCAGATGTTCAATGAATGTAAAAGCATTTGGGGCTGAAAAATAAAGGGAAATAGTTTTCGGCATTCCTGAAAGCAATGCCATATGCCTGTACAGAAAATTGACTGAACTGTGTGTCTTTAATCATGTAGGGAAGCGTCCTTGGTGCAGGTTCAATTCTGTTTGCAGGCATGTGTTCATTGTGCCTGGTCATAACTACTGAGCCAGTCTCTGGGAAGTGGAGCTGACGCCTTTGTTCACCTTAACATCAACAGTGGGGACAGTAGGAGCCTGAGCTCAAATTTGGCTCAAATAAGATAATGAGCATGATTAGTCACTGGTGTCCAACTTCAGTGCTGTGGCCAAATATTAAACAGTTTCACAAGAGAATTTCAGAAATAACGTGCAGTATGTTATTTGCTCAAATATGAATCACTAAGCTCTTATAGTGATGATTTGTGGGACCACTTTTTAAACTTAATATTTTTCTGGTTTTGAAATATGAGGGGTCTTCAAAACACTCATGGAAAGATTCATATTATCTTTTAATTCTATTTTTCCATGACCTTTTTAAAGGACTCTTATATTTTTTTCTAGATTTTGAGCTTGAAGAAATAACAAGGAAAGGGTAAAGAAAATGCAAATCAAATTTTAGTCCACAAAGGACTATGTGCTAATGTTTCATTTCCCTGGATTTTTGCACAGAGTTTCATGTATATTAGGCATTAAATATATTTGGAGTAAATGGGTGGATGGAAGTATGTATATTTTCGATTTAAAAGGAGATTCTTGTAGTAGAATAAACAATGGCAGTAAATGTTGGATACATGCTGCTAGGGAAATCTAGCAATAAATTGGTTTGGGGAAAGTAAATGAAGAATAAGTTGCAAATTTAGTAGTCAACTTTACCATCTCTTATATTTGCACTTTCTTCTTCCCTGATGCCCCCCCAAAAAACAACAAAAAAGAAATGAATACCTAAGCAAAACTACTGCTTTCTTCTTTTCCAATTTATGATTAATAATTCTGCACTTTCAGATATGCTGTGAATTAAATCAGAATCCCACAGAGAACAGTTTGCTCAATATATGGTCACAGTTTGAAGGCATTCCCAGATGGTTTTAAAGAAAAACTAATTTTAAGAAAATGCAGTATAAATGATTAATTTTATCCTTAAAAGTATTAATGGTCCCTTTGTCTCAAGGCCTATGGTTACTTTGTATTATCTTTACATCAAATGTACAAAAATTTTAACTTACATTGACAGATTTCCATAATAATAAAACTGGGAAGATAGTGTAACAACCAGAAACAGAAGAGGTTATTATGGAAAATGTTTGTTAATCTTTTAAGCTTTCTGTAAACTGGAATAAGGAATTTAGGATTCCTGAGATATGTGCTCCCAAGCATGTTGTTAACTCAGATGTTTATCTGGATTTAAGTAAAATCGGAAAGGAGGAAAGTTTTGCTTAGGTACCCCTTTGTTCTGCAGGGATCCTTCTGAATCCTTTTAGGACTCTCCACCAATCTCCACCAAGTGCCTAGCCAATTCATGTGACTTAAAATTCTCTGCCCTCTTCTTCCCCAAGCATTGATAAGATTTTTTTTTCTGGGCACCTGCTTATCTTATTGTTTCATGCCCTCAGGATCCTGGTGGTGTAGCACACTTCCCAGAACATCTATATTTGTGTTCTGGGGTAGGTGACCTTTTAAGAATCCTGTGAACTGACAGAATTGAAGCAAATCTTTCATGATTGGATTCTGTGTTAGAAGAGGCTGTTTTATGGAGAAGCATTGAGTCCTCTTAATGACAGAGATGTAAATGAGCAGATCTATCTCAGTTTTTGGTCAAACATTAGAATAATCTAACAAATTCTGTTGATAAAGTATGAATTTGGAAAATTTTTCTTATTATTTGTGGTTTTAACAAAGTCGAGTCATTTATTATACTTTGTTGTAAAAGGTCAAAAATTCCAACCTACAACAACAATTTAGGAAAACCATTCCTGTAGCTCGATATGAAATGCCTTGCACTTAGTAGGCAAACAGATAGTCAGAGTTACAAAATGTAACCGCCTGATCAATCCCATAGTTATTAAATTAATTGTGCACTGCTTCTCACCTTAATATTAATGCAAATGTTCTGCCAGTGAACACTGCTCAATTTCCATTATTTGTTTTATGAAGAGCTACATAAAGTTCTAAGAGGACATTTTTTTATTAATCCGTTTTCCAGATAAGGAAGCAAATATCACTGGAAGTGAATATTTATTGGTTTGGATCACATTTAATAATAGCAAAATAGCAATTTCATGATTTTTTTAGGTTGCGATGTAAATTGTACTCTGTACTAGTAGTACATAAAAGGTCATTATTTTGCCAGTTAAATATAAATCAAAATAAACCTTGAAAGATGCATTTTGTGGACAAAACATCACTAATAAGCAATGTGCTTGATAAGATTAGAGCCTCTTCCAGAAGCAATTAAGTTTCATAATTTATGTGTATAATTTAAGTTTGTAGATGTGATTCATTAATGGTCTCATTTACCAGGCACATATAATTGGTTTTTAAATGGCTTATAGAGTATATTTACAGTTTTAGGCTAGCTTTTTCTTAAATAATGAATGTCTGTTATGCTCAGGAATAAAGGATTTTCTCTCATTTGTCATGATATAAATAGATAATGCTAGTATTATTATTTTTACTTAGGTGGTACAAATTTATTTGATATTGGACTTCGTAGTATTTAGAAAACAAATATTTGGGTTTTTCAAATTCACTTTTATATATTTCTATATAGTTTTCTCCTTTCATCTATCAGAAGACAATGTATGGCTAAATTACATTGAAATGTCTGAAATTTTAAGAATTATAAATATACTTTGAAGAAAAATTAATATATGTTTAACAAATAAATTCAATTTTTGGTTGTTTTAAATGTTAATATGTGAGTTCACTGCAGAAAAATTCAAACCCAAACATAAAAATGAGTTAAACAAATAAAATTCCAGTGATCTTACTAATTTTAATATTTTGGTCATTTCATCCAGATACTTTGAGATGCATGTTATTTAATAAAATATTATCATACTGTACATACCACTTTAGAATATTTATATTTGATGCTATTGTGAATCCTTTGACATGTCAGTAAACATGGACTTATATTACCAAATTTAATAGCTACACAGCATGTTATTGTACGAATGCACTATATATATATGTGTATATATGTGTATGTGTGTATATATATATATAATTTATGCTCCATTTAAGACCCTGTTATTGGGCATTTTAGGATAGATCCAGGATTTATTTTCTGTGGCAAACATACTTGAACATTCACATATGAACCAAATATTTTCTTGAGATAGAGTTCTGGAGTTGTAATTGCTGTATTAAAGACTATAAAATACGTTATTGGGCATTTTAGGATAGATCCAGGATTTATTTTCTGTGGCAAACATACTTGAACATTTACATATGAACCAAATATTTTCTTGAGATAGAGTTCTGGAGTTGTAATTGCTGTATTAAAGACTATAAAATATCCACATTTTCAAGACTTTTGCTTGACTTTGCCACATTATCTTCTGAAGAAATTATGCTAATTTATATTTGTCAATAGTGTATAAACACCCTTTCCCCCATAGTCTTGCTACCAGTGAGTCTTACTATTTTAAATTTTAACAGAGTGCTTGTAGTGGGCTGAATTGTGGTCCCCAAAAAAGATATGTCCATGTCCTACTCTGGGAAATATCACCTAATATGGCAAGAGTGAGCATTACCTTATATGGCAAAGATGTGATTACTTTAAAGATCATGAGAGGAGGAGGTTAGATTAACTGTGTGGACCCTAAATGCAATAACATGTATCCTCATAGGAGAGAGACAGAGGGCGTTTTGAGGCAGATACATACAGGAGAATGCAATGTGAAGACAGAGCAGAAGGAAATGTGGCTGCAAGCCAAGGAATGCTGGCAGCCCCCAGAAGCTGGAAAAGACTGGGAATGGGTTCTGCCCTAGAGCCTTCAGAGAGTGCGTGGCCCTGTCAACACCTGGGTTTTAGATTTCTGGCCTCCAGAACAGTGTGAGAATAAATTTCTGTTGCTTTATGCCACCAAATTTGTGATGATTTGTTATAGTAGCCCCAGGATTTTAGACAGTGCTATACAGACTTCACTGTCTTCGAAGAAATACTATAATAGTTTAGAGAGGAAAAAAAGACCCTCTGAACCAAATTCTCAGGAACCATCAGTACCTAGTCAAGTTTCTAGTTCATCATTTTTGCTTTTTTATTGAAACGTCTCTGTGTTGATTGTACATATATGTGAGGCACAGAGCTGAATATCAATACCTGTGTGCAATATGTGATGCTCAAATCAGGATACTAAATATATGTAATATCTGTTTATAATTCCCTCTTTGTTATCACCTCAGTTGTGGTCAACAGGTCCCAGAGCCTTGGGTCATCTTGTTGGCTCTGTCCTCAACCAAGTTCTCTCCTCAGGAATCTCGCCCATGCTCAAGGCTTCAGTTACTACCATGATCAGGTAAATCTCAGATTCATAATTCTGCCTGACATCTCACTGCTGGGCTGTAGACTACTAAGCCGTTGCTTTCTGGAGAGCTTATTATCTCCTTAAACCCATTGTATCTATTGCTAAATTACACTTAGCATATGCTAGACACTGTGCTAAAGTTTCTACATAATATGAGAAAACTTAGAAAAATTCATAGAAAGATTCATATTATCTTTTAATACTATTTCTCCACGAACTTTTTGAAGTACCCTCATACATCACATCTAATTCTTAACAATGAGTTTAGGAAGAACGAATTACTGTAACCTTCATTTTAAAGGTGAGGAATTGGATTGATTGAGAAGTTTGGCAAATTGCCCAAGAACATACATTTAGTACAGAGTGGGCCCAATTTTGAACACTGGCAGGCTGACTTCAGAGCCATTATTCATCTAATATAATCATTTTAATACTATAAATTTTCCTCTAAGCATTGCTTTAGATGCATCCTACACATTTTGGTACATTGTATCTTCATTTCCATTTGGTTCAAAATATTTTTAGTAGTACCTTGAGACTTCCTATTTGGCTCATAGGTTATTTAAAGAATATGCTTTATATTATTTTTATAGTTTTAAAATATTAAGTGTTTTTAATAAGCCAGAGTACAGTTGATATTGGTGAATGTTCCATGTGCAATCGAAAACATTGTGTATTTTGGGAGCAGAGTTCTGTAAATATGAATTATGTTGGTTAATGGTATCACTCAGTTCTTCTATACACTTATGTGTAAATCAGTGCTATGTAAATCCAACTTAACAATGGAGATACATTCTGAGAAATGCATCTTTAGGCAGTTTCATCATTGTGCAAACATCATAGAGTGTACTTAGACAAACCTAGATGGTATAGTCTGCTACATTTCTAGGCTCTGTGGTATAGCTTATTGCTCCTATGGGAGTAATGCATTGTGCTACAATGTTACGACTGCTGCGATATACTAGTTGATAGGAACATTGCAGCTCCCGATAATCTTATGGGACCTTCATTGTACATGTGGTCTGTCATTAACCGAAACATTGTTATGTGGTACATGACTGTACTTATTCTGTCAGTTGCTTAGAGAAGAGTGAAGTCTCCAGTTATAACTGTGATTTACTTTTCATTTCAGATCTATCAGATTTTGCTTCATGCTTTTTGAAGCTCTGTTGTAAAGTACATATATATTTAAGATTGTTATGTCTTCTTGGATAATTGTTCCCTTTATTGAGATATAATGTTCTTAATACTAATAATATTCCTTCTTCTGAAATCTAGTTTATCTGTTAGTATATCTACATTACCTTTCTTTCAGATAGTGTTTTCATAGTTTATCTTCTATTCATTTACTTTTAACCTATCTATATGTTTAATGTGTGTTTCTTGTAGACAGCATAAATTTGGCTCTTGATTTTTTTTTAAACATCTTTGTTAGCTGTTTTCTATTTGTCTTATCTGTTGTTTTTTATTTCCCTCATATAAATTGAGCATTTTTTATAATTCTGTTTTATCTCCTATTTTACTTACTATTTATACATTTTTGTGAATTTTTTAATGTTTGCTCTATGATTTGTAATACACATCTTTAATTATTTAGAGCCTACCTTAAAACATTGATATACCACTTTACGTGTCCTGTAAGGATCTTAGAATAATAATATATTCTCAATTTCTCTCTCCCATCCTCTGTGCTATTATTTGTATAAATTTAACTTTTACATATGCTTATAAACACAAAATATGCTGCTAAATTTTTTAATGTTTGCTCTATGATTTGTAATACACATCTTTAATTATTTAGAGCCTACCTTCAAACATTGTTATACCACTTTATGTGTCCTGTAAGAATCTTACAATAATAATATATTCTCAATTTCTCTCTCCCATCCTCTGTGCTATTATTTGTATAAATTTAACTTTTACATATGCTTATAAACACAAAATATGCTGCTGCCATTTTAGCTTGAGACAGTCAGTTATATTTCAGAACAATTAAAATAAGAAAAAAAATTTATTTTACATTCATTGATTCTCTTTTAGCACCCTGCATTTCTTTGTGTAGATCCAAGTTTCTGTTTGCCGTCATATTCCTTCTGCGTGTAGAACTTCCTTTAGTGATCTCTGTAAGGAAGTTCTGTTGGCAATGAACTATCTTAGTTTTTCTGTCTTTATTTCTTCATTTTTGAAAAACATTTTAAAATGTTTTCTGTGTTGACTTTTTTTTTCTTTCAGCACTCCACTGTCTTCTAGCTATAAGTCTGATGTAGTGCGTATCTTCATTCCTCTACATGAAATGTCTTTTTAGCTGCCTTTAAGATTTCCTCTTTATCGTTTTCAGCAGTTTGAATATGATATGCCTAGGTGGATTTTGTTTTCTTTTTATCTTGCCTGGTCTTCTCTGAGTTTCTGAGTTTGGTGTCTATCTTTAATTTTGGAAAATTCTCAGTCATTATTTCTTCAAATATTTGTTCTTTATTTTCTCTCTCTTTTCCTTCTGGAATTCCAATTATGTGTATTTTAGACCATTTGATATTTTCCCACCACTCTTGGATGCCCTGTTGTATTTTGACCCTACACATTTTTCTTTGTGTATTTCTGTTAGAGTAGTTTCTATCGATCTGTCTTCAAATTCCATGATTCTTTCCTTGACTATGTTGAGTCTGCTAACAAACAAGTTGAAAGCATTCTTCATCTGTTACCATGATTTTTCAATTCTAGCATTTTCATTTTTTTTTATAGTTTCCATCTTTCTGCTGAACTTTTCACTTTCCAGTCTGATCTTGCATGCTATCCTCATTTTCCATTACATCCCTTACTATATTAATCAGTGATTTCAAATTCCTTATCTGTCCTAACATCTCTGTCATAGTTTAGTCTTGTTCTTGATTGCTTTGTCTATTGGGAACACGTTGGTGTTTTTTGCTTGTGATTTTATTTTGTTTTGTTTTGATTTTTTTTTTTTGCCTTTTCATATGCTTCATGATTTTTTTTTATTGAAAATTGGATGACTTGTGTAATTCAGTAAAGACTGAGGTAAACAATTTTTATGCCTAGAATTACACATGCCTTTCCTTCTGCCAGGCCTTTAGTGCAGGGCTTTGAGTAAATCTAGTTAACTGGGTGAGAGGTGAAGATTGTTGTCACTATTGCTAACCTCAGTGTATTACAGGCTTCAGATTCCTCTAGTGATACCTTCTGTTTAGGATCGGGGCTGGATTGTCAAGTGCATTTTATTTTGTTTTCCCTCGATGTCTAGTCCATTCTCAGTTTCAGGTCTTTCCTTTGTGCTGAGCCTCAGAGAGGATCTCCTTTCACACTTTTGTTCCTCTCCAAGCAGTATTTTGTATTACTTACTACTTGAGATATGTTGGCATGCCAGTGAAAAGTGGTAGTGGTGGAATGTTCTCTATTCTCAGTTAGCCGAACTACTAGGAAGACACTATATCCCTAGGTATTGGGGTGTGGCCTCCTTAGTTCTCCTGCAACCTCCTCATCTGTAGTTCTGAGTCCAGAATGTATCCCCTCTGCCGCCTTCTCAGGAGTACGTGCCTATTGTTTTGTTTTGTTTTCTTCTTCCCCCAGCTACAGTGGGTTTTCTCCAGTGCCCAAGGGTGGCAGTGTTGGTTGCTGTTCTCTGCACAGATTAAGGCCATCGTTCTGTAGGGGAGATAGGACAGGAGGGTCCAGGTAGAGTTCTTTGCCCCTCAGATAGCGGCTGGTATTCCCCTTCCCCAAGTTTGCATCCCAAGGGGCACTTAAACTTTTTCCGGACCTTTTTGTGAGTACCTGGTGGGATTCATGGAGAAAATCATCTGAAGTGGGTGTGGACTCCTCCAGTTTCTGTGGCCCTCAGGAGCTTCTAATTCTCTTGCCACTTCACCCTCGGCTGCCATCCATTTGCCACCAACCTAGCCAGACTGTTCTTACTGTACAGGTGTCTGGTTGTGTCTACCCTAAGGAAGCCAGTTTTCACACTGTCTCGTGCTGCAGTCAGCAGCCTCTTCTTAATGTTGGGCCAGCTGTTTATTTTCCACAATCTCAACTCTTCAGTGTGTTCAAGAAAACTCAAGATTTTTTTCAATTTGTCCAGCCTTTCGTTGTAAGCATGAGAGTGATCTATTACCAGCTTTCTTTATCCCAGAGTGGAAACTGGAATTCCCCAGAGCTCTTATTTTTTGCTAAATTGTTACAATAAGGAGCAGTTACCAAACCTTTCAGTTTCAGGACCCCCTTCATACTCTTAAAAACTATTGAAAACCCTAAGGATCTTTTGTTTCTGTAGGTTATATCTATTGATATTTACCATATTAGAAATTACAACTGACAATTTTAAGCAATTTACTTAAAAATAAGAATAATAAACCCATTACATATTAACACAGCATTTTTTGAAAATTAAGTGTATTTCCAAAACAAAATATATTTAGTGATAAATATTTTAATGATTGTTTTACAGTTTTCCACACCTACCTACTGTCTGGTTTAAGAGACAATGCAGCTGTTTGCTCAGATCTGCGTTCTGCATTCAGTGGGTTGCTATGTCACAGCATATAACCTCTGGAAAATTCCACCATAAACTCATGAGGGAAAGAGAGCAAAAAGTAGAAATGACATCTTAGTGTTATTATGAAAATATTTTTGATCTTGCAGACCCATGAATGAGATGGATATAGAACTACTGCAATAAGGAAGAAATGAAACTGTACCCCTGATTTTTAACCCTCATAGTAATGAATATATAGCTAGCTCCCATATAGTTTAGTTTTTTTATAACATACCACACTTTGTAGGCCTTAAGAAAGTGGAACATAAAAAGGCAAAAATGGACCTAGTAAGTGGCTGAGCTCATGGGTGAACCCACGTGTACCTGACTGTAGAGCATGTGTTCTTCCTTCCATGCCCTTCTGTCTCTGATGGACTGGAAAACAAGCAAGCCAAAGTGCACTTTACAATCAGCATGTATTTCCTACAGCATCCAATATTGGCTTTCCAAAAACAGATAACAGCATCTCTTACCCTGCATAGCTATAAATAAAAGTTTAGAAGATTTTTGAATCTTATAAAAGGCAAGTAATGAGCACTGCCTTTGGCATTTAGAATTTTGTAGGTGTATAGGCAGTTCATAGACTTCTTATTGTTTCAGAGATATTAACCAAACATACTTAATACTTTTTAAAAGTTCATGTTGTATGTTCTACAGATGTCTTATGGCACAGTTCTTACTTGAATCAGAAAATAGTTGATATCAACGTGTAATTCTTTTATTTTGCATAAATGAAAGGAGTTCAAAAAGTAAAATTAATTAGTAAAATGTGCCTATTTGATATTCCTTTTTAATGCAGCTTAACTCAAATTAGCAGCCTATTACCATCTGACCTCAGCAGAACCTCATCTATGGAATTTGAAATTACTGTAATTTATTCACACAGGACACAACTGCCAAGACACTTGACCATAAATGACAAAATATACAATATTGTATGATGAAGTGTAAACATACGCTTTCTTCTTTCTTAAAGGCCTTTGTAGAATTTCTCAATGTATTAATATGTCACTACACGTTTAGGTCTTAAAGTGCAAAATATATTCTAGCCAAAATGCTTGCCAAGATACTAGTGCCAGAATTGAAATACTGTAATGTTTTATTGAACAGCATAAACATAATGAATAGGACTGCAGGTTTGTATTTTACTGAGAAACCTCAAAGTGATTAAATGAGAGGGAGTGAGGGGAGAACTGACAAATTCTGTAAAAACTAAAATTAAATCAACTATCAGGCACTCACTGATATAATTCATAATGCAGATATGATATAAATAGCCCCCCCTTTATTGAACTCCTACAGTATTTCAGTGTGTTAGGCTCTTTCTTGACATTGTTCCTATTCTTCACAACTACTCTCTGAGGCAGGTGATAATCCTGTTTTACAGATGAAAAAATGAGATTCAGACAGAAGAAACTTTGCCCAGGACACAGTAAATGACAGGGCTTATTTTGAGCCTGTATTAGCTAAAGTGCAAAATCCATGTCCATTCAACCAAGCTGATTTTTGCAACAGGAGAAAATGGATGAACCAAATTTACATTTAAAAAATTAATATTTGCTTTTAGAGCTTGAGTTTAATCCTTTGTTAAAAGTCAATTCAATATGCAGTTGTGTTCTAAGGAGCTTTACAAATCTGTAATCTCATTCATTGTATACAAGCTTTCTGATTTTAAAAGTTTTCATTCTTGAATGCTTATTTTTTAAGGCAAGTAATAAAATACATTTCAATATTACAAATATTGTAATACTTTTTTTTTTTTTCCTTTTTGTCTTTTCTCGTGACCGGCAACGGGATCGCAACCCTCGGTGTTGCGCCCGCACCTCGCTCAGCCAGTGAGCGGCCGGTCTGTATGTGGGATCCAAACCCTCGGTGGGAGCGCCGCCGCACTCCCAAACGGCGCACTGTAGCAGTGCGCCACCAGGCTGGCCCAAAATACTGTAATACTTTTGTAGCTTGTATTTTATGAAACATTGACATATCATTATAGTTGCTAAATCCATTCTATGACTCAAATTATAAAATGCTAATTAGGAAGGTTGTTCAAAACGTGATGGTCTTAATTGTGGGTTCCATTTCCATACAATTTGTATCTTATCCATCAAAAACACTGATTAGTAATATATTATACAAGTCTCTGTACTGAATGCTAAGGCTTACAGAATATGAGAAATGGTACTTGATTTAAAATCTCTTTGAAAATTATTCACTTATTGTAGAGTGTTCCTTGAATATCCGTGGCCATTATGTAAATATATGTCCTTGGCCATAAGTAGGAAAAGGAGTAGAAATATATATTTCGATTGACCCAATTAAGCACAGTGCTGTTTTATATGATATCACAGCCTGTAGAATGCGCATCAGTTTCCTTACATTAGAAATGAAGGACTGTAGCGTTAAAGATAAGCAGCTTGTGCAAATTGGCACAGCTAGTAATTGGCACAGTCAGGATTCAAATAGAAGAATATTAAATTTTATAGCCCATGTTCATTTGACAATATGAAAACGCCATCTACTCTCCTTTTACTCAGAGAGAATGTAATCTCTACATTACTTATCACCGTTCCTGAAACAGACTAAATTTACATCATAATAATAGTGCTTATTTAAATACTGAGCATCACATAAATGTAATTCTTTTACTCTAAATCTAAACAATCAGGTAACTTTTATTTATTCTTTCATGAGTAAAACAAAACAAACTACCTCATCTTTATTTTGTAAAGCACTTTCCAGGACATGTCGTATAAATAGTTAAAATTTGCCTTAATCTCTGTCATATATTCATAATAGTTACCATATTATTAACTGATTTCTATGTTTTATCTTAGCATTGTCTTATATTCTTTAAATGGATTATTTTATTTAGTTATCTCAACAAATCTATGCGGTATTATTTTTATTCATGTTAGAGATGAAGAAACTAGGTTAATAGAGTTGAAAATTTGGCTACCTTCTCATGGTTAGTACGTCAGTCTGTCATTGAACATTCAGAGCCTAAGGATGAGGGATTATAATTCATTCTTATATTGATGATC
>NW_007730479.1:98324-107003 GCF_000696425.1 Galeopterus variegatus | reverse complement strand
GAACCGAGAGGGCAAGGGGGCCAGGCTTTGACCATCCCAGTCTTGCTATGGGGATCGGGGAGGGTACCCTTAGCATCTACTGTGGTCCACCTGCTGGGCTGCTGGGATCCACTTATTCCATTTAGTCTTATGGGGAAGAGTTCCTCCAGGATTTGGGTTGGTGTTTTTTCTTGGGAAAACTTGTAAGAGGATGGCTAGTGGAGTGGAATAAAGCCCTCACTGCTGGTCTCTGGACCATTCATTGGATGACGGTTGATCTTTTTGGTAGAGGAACACAGGCATGAGCCTTCAGCAGGCAACAGTCCTGGCAGCTGGGAAAACGAATGTTTTAAGTTGAAGAGGAGGATTCTCTGTGCCACACCGTATCATCCAGTACAACTTCTTTTGTTTATTATGATTGTGAGATTCATCCATGTTGTTGAGCGTAGCAATAGTTTATACTCATTGTGTAACTATACTAAACCTTTTTGATTGCTTCTGTTGCTTCGAACATACTTAGGCACATCTTTTGATGAATATATATATACGTATATGTATATATATGAGGGTCCTTTAAAATGTTCATGGAAGAATAGAATTAAAAGATAATACAAATCATTCCATGAACTTTTTAAAAGACGCTTGTATATGCAATATGTATTTCCGGGGAACATATATATTAGAGTAAAATTGCAGGATCAGAGGATATATGTTTGTTTATTATCAGAGGATGATTCCAGTTTTAGCAAATACAACTTTCCAAAATGTTTTAATCAATTTTACTTCCATCAGTAATGTAAAAGAGTTCCATTATATATAGTTTCATATTCTGTTTTAATTTTTGGAAATGTAATACTTTATATTTATATATATATATATATATATATACATACACTTTATATATGTGTATGTATTCCATACACATGTACATATATTTATGTTTCTGATAATTTTCAATTAGAATGCTACATTATTTAGAATTATTTAGAATTTGCTTACTTTAAAAAACATGGAAGTTGGGCCGAGCCCGTGGCGCACTCGGGAGAGTGCGGTGCTGGGAGTGCAGCAGCGCTCCCGCCGCGGGTTCAGATCCTATATAGGAATGGCCGGTGCGCTCACAGCACTCACTGGCTGAGCGCGGTGTGGGTGATACCACACCAAGGGTTGCGATCCCCTTACCGGTCACAAAAAAAAAAAAAGGAAGTTAATTTTATTTGGCTGTTTTGACTATATTAATATTGAAAATCTAGCTGGATTTCTTGAATTTTTCTACCAATTTAATTTTTACTTGATTAAATTTTTAACATAAATAACCGGAATTTTTTTTTTCCTTTCAACAACTTTAATTTTATGTCCCTGTTCCCTTCTTTTAAAAGAAAAAAAATCTGTAATTATTATATTTTCTAGATTTGTGTATTCTTTGATAGAGGTAGGAAAACCAAAAAATTATAATTTCTCAACATGACATGTTATCTGTGAGATGCCCAAATTCATGGATATCATACAGTGGTTGACTGCCTTCCACACGTGATGTTTCTAAAGATTTTAAACTACTTGGAAGGAGAGAATTATGGAGACTGAAAAAGAATGAAATAAGTAAAAAAAATTAACCATAATCTCAGGTATCATCCTCTTTTCAGCATCATTTTTTTCTTCATAACTTAACAAATGATAGATGTTGTCAGTAGCCACTTTTTCTTACTTAACACTTACTTTTAGCTATTTTCTTTATCACTAAACAAAACCTGATGTCATCATTTTAATTATTTTATATATTCCATGGGGTAGCTATATCATAATTTATTTAAATAACCTATTGCTGAACATTTGGGTTGTTTTCATTTTTAGGCTCCTATAAATAATGCAAAAATGTATGTAATACAGCTCTTCATACTAGTTAAATTTGTCTGTTAAGCTTAAAGTCTAGAAGAAATTGCTGGGTTAGGTTAAAGAGTTTTGTTAGATATTGTCAGATTACCTCCAGAAATATTCTTATTTCACAGTGTCTCTGCTGTTGGATATATAATTTTTCTATAATTTAGCTGATACACTTAACAATAAATCACTTCTGCCAATGTAATATATGAATAATATATGCTATTGCTTTACTTTTTTTTCTTGGTTACTAGTGAGACTGAATATTTTGGGATACTTTTATTGGACATTTTATTATTTCTTTTGTAAATTATCTTTTACCAATTTTTAATTGATTTGTTCATCTTTTATCAATTTCTATCAATGACAAACCTTCTGCTAACTTGTATGCCAATATGTCCCACATGCCATATCCCATATGCCAATGTCATGTTTATATCTCACCATTGCTTTTCAACTCCTTTAATTTTGACAAATTCTCTCTTGTTTATGGTTTGACCTTATGCTTTTAAAGACCTTTCCAACCCCTGGTTTTTCCGATTTGAGTGTACATCATGGACTGCTGCCTGTTCCAGTGTTTTGTTTTGTTTTTTTTTGTCTTTTTCGTGACCAGTAAGGGGTTCACAACCCTTGGCTTGGTGTCGCCCGCACCGCGCTCAGCCAGTGAGTGCACCGGCCATGCTTATAGGATCCGAACCCGCGGCAGGAGCGCCGCTGTGCTCCCAAGCACCGCACTCTCCCGAGTGCACCACGGGCCGGCCCTCCAGTGTGTTTTTTTATGGCATTTTCTATGACTGGCTTAGCACCGCAACTTTGCCATCCCCCCACCCCCAAAACACATACAAACCACTATGAAGAATATGCACCTGATAAATACTGGCCTCTTGATGAAGACTTAGATCAAGGACAACCTTTTCTTTGGAGCCTATCCTGACTCCTCCCTTCCTCCACTTTGTAAACTTGACTGTCCTGTCTCTCTTCTTTCCCCCCACCACCCCAAAGTTATCTGTTGTAATAATGCCAATACTTAAGGCCCTAACTTGATGGCAGATCAGATCTGTATGATCTTACTGAACTGCAAGTTCTTTGAGAAAACTCATGTATTCACCACCAGACCCTCGGAGGTGATTATAGCACCTGCAGCATGATCTCAGTGGAGTGCCTGTCAGGTACTTTTAGATTCATGAATTAGTGAAGTGATTTGTGTAGGCCCAGAGAGCATGGCCAGGCCTAATCCCAACGCTGCGTCCTTTCTACTGTACCTTGTCACTGCTGTTCTACTTGTGAGGTAACGAGGACCATAGTGAATATTCTTTGTGCAGATATTCAATCCAGAAAATTCAAATCCACATCCCCCTTTTTCTTATTTTCTTGTTTTCATGTAGCTAGAACTTATTTAATTTACCTGTTTCTCCTTTAAGGGAAAATCTTAGGCAGCCAATAGTACTTTTCGGTGGTTAGAACTAAAAGTCCTTCCACCCCCAATTTTTTTGTCTCTTACTGCAAATGTTACTTTTTTTTTCCTTTTAAGTAAATTGTGTTTTGCCCATTAATTTTTCTGGTTGGTAAAATTTGTATTGCTAATGTGGGATAAAACTTAACTGTTATTGTTTTGAGGCTAGAATTGCATGAGGAAAACCACCTTCTTACATGAAGTAAATAGGTTTCATGGTTCAGCAACTAACACAGAACTAGCTTCATGTGTCAGGAGAGTATAATTTTAAAAGTAAAGATCCCAGTGATCATAAAAGAAACCATAGAAATTGCTTTTTCTTTAAAGAGCCCACCAAAGTCAACATTGCAGAAATAAGTTTATGCAGCTTTTGACTAAATTGTCTCAGCATTTTCTCATAAGGTCACTAATTTTACACTGTGTATAGCTCTAATTATGATAAGGTTTCTTTTCCTATTTCAAGATCAGTTGGTCTCTTTATCTCTGTATATGTGCATGCTTGTTAGGCACCTATTAACCGCATTTCTCACCTGGGCTGCTGCTTTAGTCTTCTAACTGGCCTGCAGGTTCCCATCACATTCACTTCGTGCAACAACCACTCTAACAGTGTACACTAATTCTAGTGCGCTTGTGGCCGAAAAAGGACATCTGCTTACCCATCTGGTGAAAATAAACCTGCCTTTTCCTACCAGTGTGAACTTGAACATTCATTGAGCTTCTGTTAACTTCAGTGTGCTTGGTTATGAAGGATGATAGTACCTATTCCATCTCACAGAGTTGTTTCACGGATTAAATGGGATGCACAAAAGCACTCTTACAACCACACCAGACTTGGTGTTAAGTGGTCTAATGTTCCACTAGCTCTGAACCTGTTCTGTGGAAATATCAGAGGAGATGTCTAATCCTATCTCCAGATAGTCTCCTGTGTAAAGCCCTCTGTGCCTCTACGGTTTCTCTCTTATCAACTCTTTCTTTTTAAGGTAAGCATCTGCAATCTGTTCATTTGCGCCTATTAATTTGTTAGGTACTGATGCTATATTTGTTCTAGTTTATGCTCCTTGAAAGCAGGAACATTTTGGTTCAATTTTTTATTCTCTGCAGTCTCCAGACAGTGCCCTTCCCGTAGGGAAACCCCGGGATGCGGTTGTTCTCATTTTTTGAACACTCTGGCACCCTTCCTTTGTGGTCAGGCTGTTCTTTAAAGCTAGTTTTCGTTCCCTGTTAGTGACACCACCGATTCTAGTGTTTTAAGCAAATTCACTGGACTCAGTATCTGTCCTGAGATAAAATCTTCTGAACATACCAGATGAGCCAGTTAGGTAAGAAATAGTAAAAGGCACTCCTGTTTTAGGTGTGAGAGTGCAAAAGGTCAAATGTGAGAATAGGGAGTTATTATGCCCTGCTCCCACAAGCTATTCTTGTCATTATATTTTTTAATTCTCAGAAGGCAGCAACTTTTCTGAGAAGGCAAAAAAGAGAGAAAGATTGGCACTTTGAAAAGATGTTTGTTGTTTTTTGAAGAGTGCAAGACACAGTGCTGGACTTAAGGAAATACGGGTTTTTCTCCCACCCTTTCCCTCACAATTAATTATGAATGTTTCTGTGTAGTGTCCAGATTAAAGAAACTCTCCAGAGAAAATGACCTAAGATGTGTTGTAAATCCGTCATATACGTTGTCCTGATATATGTTTTCCACCTGTGGGAAACGGACTAGCATGTTGCCCTGTGATTGAGATCTCCTGGAGAAATAGCTAGGACACTAACACTCCTGCTTTGCCACAGCCCTGATCTAGGTGCTGATGTAAATCTGATTTTTGAGTTGCAGTTATGATTGCACAGAAACTCCCTTTTCTTTTCAACCACTAACTGAGCCAAGTGTTGAAACATCACTTATGAATGCGAACATTTTTCCAACTGTGTGTGATTGAATGAACTTAATCTTAAGTAGATCTCTGATATCTCGTTCTTTTTCTATACAGTGAAGGCACCTTTCTCCACCACAGTTATTCTCTGTTTTAGTTACTGCTCTTAGAACTAGTCAGGTGTAGTTGTTTCTACTTTCAGCATGATTTCAAGATCATAGGAAGGCATGGGGAGAAGGTTTTTTTGTTTTGTTTTTAAATCAGACTTTAGATGCCTTACCTAATTGGCCCCCGTGAACCATGCAGGGATGTTTCACTCCAGCCAAAGTCATCTGTGCCTTTGCTGTTTTTGCCAGTGCCTTTCGTGTTTTTCATGTATTATTGCGTCCTCTGGTTTCATACGATTTCATTTCATATCGATATTTTTCCTTTCACAGAATTTGAGCTGAAAGAGATGCATGAAAAAAATTACATAGAATAAGAAAATACAGAGACCATCCTAGCTCAATAGACTTACCTTAACCGTAAAAGTTATTTCCCAATAGCATATGTGAAAGCAAATTAGTGTTCATCTCTGTGTAATATTACATGCTATAGTAAACTCATATCTACACTCGGATCGTCCACCTTGGGTTTTACCAGTACCATACTTTTTTTTGGTTGTGTAAGCTTTATTCGAACTTTTTCCTACTACTTGCCATGTTTTCTTACTGTCTCCTAAAGCAGTTGGTGTGTGCTCAGGAACTGCAAACTCAGTTAAATAATTATTAGGAAGGAAAACTGGCTTCACAGGAACAAAATCAAAATGCATTTCAAACTCAGCTAGATCTGAATTTTGAGTTTTCTAATACTATTAAATGAGATTTCATTGGTTCCCATTCATTAATGAATATCATTAAGAGTTGTCTATTCTTTCAAGTAAAATGTAGTGAAATACTCATCATATGCTTGTAAAAACAAGGAACTGTTGGATAAAGAACACTTTCATCCCTGTGATCCCTTTACTAAACTTTCTCCCTTTTTGTCCCTCAAAGTCTTATGACTTTGGTGTCTGGCATAAAGCCTCCCTCCTCCGACACTGGCCATCTGTGATATCTCTACAGGCCCTGATCCTGACGGCATGTTAGCAGAGGAATTTCCACCAGAATTGGGAAGCTTAGGATTGATGACCAGATAGTGTGGGAAGGAGCAGCCATGACTGAGCAAGTGGGAAAAATGGGCTGCAGAAGGGAACCAGAGAGAATAAAGAAAAGTGAGACTCAGTTATCTTTAATATTGCATAGCCTATTATACATACCACACTCTCCCTAGAATTTCAGAATGATCCTGCAAACAGTCCATAGACTCTCAACTAAAGTTTAGCAAGGAAAAAAAAAAAAAAGGAAGGAATGAAGAAACAGAGGAAGGAAGGCTGTTTCCATTCCAAGGGATAATCTCAGCCTTTTTCATAATTTTTTTTGAAATTTGCATAAAATTGAGAATAAAGTTTTCCATTTTAAAATGTAACAAAACATTGATTTGCATAATTGAAACATTTCTTTTAAAACATAATTTTGAAATTGGCAAGAATATAGTCTTAGTGAAGAAGGGAAAGTTTGTTATCAGAATTTTTGTATTTTAAAGCATTCATGGTGAAATATTGCTTATACTTAAAAATTATTTTCTTAAGGGGAATTTTCAGCTAAAGACATATCTTATATTTTCTTTTAAATCATGGATAGCATTAAACATCATTACCCAATTATAATATTAATGATAATTGATTTATGAAATGTCTTTAGTTTACTGTATTACTCAGAAGAAAAAGAAAAAGAAAAAGAAATATTAATGATAATTGATTTATGAAATGTCTTTAGTTTACTGTATTACTCAGAAGAAAAAGAAAAAGAAAAAGAAATATTAATGATAATTGATTTATGAAATGTCTTTAGTTTACTGTATTACTCAGAAGAAAAAGAAAAAGAAAAAGAAATATTAATGATAATTGATTTATGAAATGTCTTTAGTTTACTGTATTACTCAGAAGAAAAAGAAAAAGAAACGGTAAGAATACCTTTAAATCTGATATTAGCCATGGCTAGAGTTCTACCATACTGATATATTGAGCCATTACCTTTTGTAATATAATATTATTAAGTGAGGATTTCAAAGTATGCAGTGTTATTGGAGATAAGAATATCTATAAATCTGCACAGTCTCCATTAAGGCTGGCTTGCCCTGTGTGATTATCCAGATAATCACTGTGTGAGACAGAGAGATTTTGGAGAGAGGTGTGGTGCAAAAACAAGCCAGACCCCATTTGCTGCTGGCTACAGACTTTTCATTATGGATTACTATGGTCCTTTTGACTTTCTTCATTTTACTTTCCCTAATTTTTCCTTTTAGAAAGCAACTTTTTACCAATTCAGTGCTTTTTAATAAAAAAAAAAGAAGAAGAAGAAGAAAAAGCAATACTCTACAATGGAAAAGTCCTAATATAAAAAAAAAATTGACTTTGAGGTCTGATTCTGATGTTCATGGGCCACATGACCCATGAACCACTAATCTTTCTCATCTGTAAAATAGCATTATCCACGCCTGCCCTGCCTGCCTCCCATAGTTTTTTTGAAAAGCAAATAAAGCAATAGTGTTATCTTGAAAATGATGTGTAGTATGATATATGGGATTACGATTATTTTAGTTTCTAACATTTATGCCAGTAGAAATATGTTTTTGATTAATCTATTTTGTTCACCAATTTAAAAATAATTTTCTCGTTTGAGTGGATTTGATAGAACATTATAATAATCCAGTTGTGATATCAATTATGACCCCTTATACATCTTAATGTCCTAAAGGAGTATTAAACTTAATATTATCACAGATAGGTAACACAAAACTATTGACTTCTGTTTAGGTACTTATTGGCCAAAGAGTAGCTGAGCTCAGCTACTGCCACAAAGGACAGTACATCTTAGTGTTCCCTAAAAGCTGTGATCAATAGCCCCTGCTATTAGATTGTGTAAGTGCTGAGTTCTTTCTTTCAGGGAGCCCTGTGTCCTTTCTTCTTCCCTTTACTCTGTGTCCCTCGACGTGGTGCTTAAATCACCTACGTGCTTGTTAAAATACAGACTCCGGGGCCCTTGCAGCCTGTGTGATTTTGGAATTATACTTAAAGATCTTCCGGTTCTGCAGATGCACAGAATGATTAACCAGTGCTATCTCCTGGTCACTAAAGTCTCAGTGTCTGATGAATCATAAGTGTGATTTTTCTAAATTTTATACAAGGAAAACTTGGGGATGAGACTATCACACCTACTATAGTGTCTGCAGCTTTTGTTTTGGATCTGTTTTTACTGTCAATTGTGGCTAGCTTTTTGGTCCTATCCAAAATAAATGGTATTATTTTTGCCGTGAAAGTAATTTTTAAAATGCAAAGATGATGTATAAAGATTTAAGCTGCTTTCACACCTTTCATCCAACTGGAGTTTGAGAATGTTAACTGAAAAATTAGAGAACCCATTTCAACAG
>NW_007730479.1:97012-98131 GCF_000696425.1 Galeopterus variegatus | reverse complement strand
GCAGCTTTTGTTTTGGATCTGTTTTTACTGTCAATTGTGGCTAGCTTTTTGGTCCTATCCAAAATAAATGGTATTATTTTTGCCGTGAAAGTAATTTTTAAAATGCAAAGATGATGTATAAAGATTTAAGCTGCTTTCACGCCTTTCATCCAACTGGAGTTTGAGAATGTTAACTGAAAAATTAGAGAACCCATTTCAACAGGAGATTTTGTGTTGTGAATTGTAGTAGGCGTTGGTTTGGCTTCATCACCAGCTGAAATAAATGTCTGAAACTTTGACTATTAACCATTTGAGAATGCTTCTGCTGACATTAGTACCGATGTATAACTTGATTTTCTGCTTTTTACATGATTTATCCAATCTGATACAATTCTGGCTGACACTATTTAGATTTCAAGGTAATTTGGAAGAGTTTGCTATCCTTTGACTACCCGAGAGAAGAGCTAGTGTTAGAGTGTGGAAAAAAGGACCTTCAGCATCTTCACACAGAGTGAACTTTGGTAGGTAGAGGTAGACTGAGTTAAGGGAAAGGAAATCTTTGTAACTTTGAAGCCAGAATTAATTGTTCTACAGCAGGAGTTCTTAAAGTGTTAGCCCCAGCCAGGCAGGATTGGTACACAATGGAGCTTGTTAAAAATGCAAATGTCCAGGCCCCACCCCAGATTTACAGAATAATCAGAAGCTCTGGGAGTGGGCCCAGCAATATGGCTTAACAAGTCCTTCAGGCAATTCTGATGCAGGTGAAAGTTTGGGACCACTGCCCTAAGCAGTTTGTGAGGAGCCCCCAGATGCAGCCATTTCTTCCATATCCCGAACCTAGAACAGTTTTTGCTAGTCCAAAATGAAACAGCTCACCCCATATATTAGGGGTGTTAAGAACATTGGCTTAGAGATCAGAGATCCTGGATGGGGGTCCTGGCTGCCTTGATGCTTTTCGACATCTGGAAGTACGCCGCACCAGTGGAAGCCTCCTTCCTCATTTGTAAAAACCGGAAATTATGATTATATTTGCTTCCTAGCAGCTATTATTGCTATTCTTCATCATCCCGCCTGTCCCAGGCTATCTAACTAACGTTTTCTTTCTTTCTTTCTTTTTTCTTTTATTTTTTTATTTTTTTT
>NW_007730479.1:92537-95383 GCF_000696425.1 Galeopterus variegatus | reverse complement strand
TTTTTTTTTTTTTAACAGTATTGTGTCACTCTGGCCTGGTTAACATGTTGTGATACATCAGCTCTTGAATTTATTTTCTCAGCTGCTGGTATTGGGTCTGTCCACGGTGACTTAACGTCTCTACCGGCTTACACGTAGGCCGAGCCTCAGTTTCAGTTGCTTTGGAAGATTCCTGCCTCTGTTCCCCAGGTGCTGCCTGCAGAGCCCCCCAAAGGGCATTCTCTGTACGTCTCCTAATCCTATTTCATGTCCTTTAAGTTTAGTGACATGTACTTAAAAAAAAGATGATATATACTAAAGAAAAGATGAATGGGCTGCAGTAAGAGCCAAGCTGAGAACTAAATTCTGTGGATCTGGATCAGCCCCTCTGTGGCCCAGCCCTGCCCAGAAGCAGGCAGCCACAGTCAGCCCATTAGCAGGTGCTGTGGCAGCAGGTTAGAAAACCCAGCCTGTCCTTTTCAGTTCAGAACAACAACAGGGGAAGAATTGTCCTTTATGATACATTTAGGTCAAAACTTGAATGTTTTTACAGAATAATTCAGGTCAGCTTGTCCTTCGCTAAAATCAACCTGACCTGCCAGCTGTTAACATCCTGTCAACATCTTTGATGTCTCCGCTCGTCCGAGATGGCACAGGGCTGCCTGTGGGTGTGGTGCAGGCTTCTCTGCAGACCCTGGGTTTGTTTTCGTCCTCAGTGCCTTTCCTTAGTCAGGGCTCTGTTAATGATGCTCTCAGGGCCATTCTGAGACTGGACATATCTGGCTCTTACCGAAATCAGGTTGCTACTTATTATGCATAGTAATTAGGTGGTACTTAGGCACATGTTTATGCACAGAGGGAGAGAAGGCATGTCTTGGGAAGTACAGGGCATTTACAGAATAGATTCTTTACCCTTAACTTGAGGGATTTTCTCCCCCCCCCCTTTCTAACAGTTGTCTCTCTCTGCAACTTTACTTTTCCATCTGCTTCTTAAGAAAGCCTGCCTCTACACTTGTCATTTAAAAGAAAAATATTAAGCATCACATACTTTGGGATTAATTGGGCTGAGTCAGAGTTCTGGCTTTACCTCCAACAGTCTCAACAAAAGATTTCTGAGGAAAGATGGGGAAAAGGTTTCCTAAGGCATCATAAAATAGTGAAAAATACAACATGACACAGTTAGTATTTTTACATTTTTGTTTCTCTACTCATTGGCTGTCAACCTTGGACAAAGAAGCATTCTGACCCTCAGTTCCATCACGTGTAAGATGGGATAATAATACTTATTTTTATAGGGGTTTTTTTGTGCTAGTTGTCATTAATATAAGGTGAATGCACATAAGTAGTCTCTTAAAAGCCAGTAGCTATCATTTATTATTTGTTATTTTTCAGAATTCCTGTTGGTAGTAGAAGATTAAACTTATTTGCAATGTAGAAAAATAATTCATTCTGGTGTAAATAGTTTTAAAAAAAAACAGAAATAAATCCTTTCTTAACAATTTGACATTAAATAAAGTTATCAAAAAGATGTTTTGAAACCGCATTCCCTAAGAGTCTTTAAAATAGGTTACATTTGATCTGGAATGCTCTGGCTTGTCGTAGATGACTGAACTCTAAGAATTCTTCCCTGTTTTGATATTTAGTGGCTTATCCCTGGCCTAATGGACACACAGAAAATTGATTTAAGTAACACAGATGAAAACAAAGGGACAACAGCTTCTCTCCATTTACCAATTTCCAGTGTTTGTGAAGTGGTTCCTGTATTTATCTTTTAGTAGCAGCAATAATGCTTTTAACTTCTATCCCCCTAATCATCTCCCATTAGTTTCAAAACATTTTCTGTAATAGCTATTAAGTTAATAGACATTGCAGGTTAGCTAGACTCAGAGTTGGTAAATAATTTGTCCCCATTAGAGCAGGGCCAGCCATGTGTAATTTCAGGATAGCATATCCACAGCATATCCACTAAACATAAATGCAGTTTCCCCTTTCACTGTATTTGACTTTAACTTCTGAGGTTATTGGGAAAAGTGAACAGTAATATTTCTGATAATGAAAGAAAACTGCTTTATTAAAGTCTTTTTTTTTGTATTTCTGCAGAAAAGCAGTGGGGATAAATTGGAAATTCTAGAAATTCATACTGGATGTTGACTGTTCAGATGTTTAAAATGCTTAAACATATCCTCTATTTAGAGTTTATGCCTTAGGAAGTCATTAAATCTTAAAAATAAAAGTACAGACTAAATCAGAATAACATATTGATGAAGGATCTATAAAACAGCTTTTTTCACTCATAAACCCTGTTTAATAGCCAGATAAAAATGTCCTGGAAAAGAGTAGATTTAAGAAACCTTTACCTCTAGCTGATTAATTTAAATTGTAAGTACCACTGGCTCCTAAAATATGGTAGGAATGGGTGAGATTTACTAATTTTGACTCTAATAATTCCAGATTTGGAACAGTTTTACCCCATTAGTTTGTGGCTTGCACTGCTTTTGACAAAGGACTTGCTACCTCTGTATATGCAATTGAGAGCAAGGAATATATTTCAGAAAAAAAATATTTTGGGACTTTAACCTATTCTGGTTAATACAATATACAATATTATACAATATAACAATATACAAATGCATATTGATAATTTTAAGTGAATGTTATCTGTTCAAAGAATGTGAACACAGAATCTTAGAAGTACTTCCATATAAATAAAGTGTGATTTCTAAGTAAATAGAAGTAATAAATCAGATTTTTAAAATGTTATTACATAGACTTCCCTAATTTAAAGTGGTCTATCTTGGTACTTTCCTTGACTTTAACATTAAACACTTTTTTTTTTTTTTTTTTTTGTTTTTTTCCGTGCCCGGCAA